>NC_084802.1:191442770-191745800 GCF_963169125.1 Humulus lupulus
AACATGTGTCATGTGTGCATGACCCATGCACACGTGGTGTAACGTCCTCCTAATCAATGATCGTTACACTATGCACTTTAAATAGTGTTAGACTTGCTAATCAAGTCATTTGCTCATAAATATGTATTATATTGTTTTATAATATAATGTAATATTATATTATTTTATAATATAATGTTTAGATTAAATAAATGTGACAAAGAGTGTCACATATTGTAACATATAATAGAAAGTTACAATATTTAGATAAATGAGAAATATCAAAATATGTAACATATTTGGTGTTACAAATTCAGCTACAAATTTGTAACTTCCAAATATTGCCATTTATTGTGTAAATTTGTTGTTACACAATTTTGAGATGAATTTCTTAAAGTCATATGTGAAATGGCTGTTAGAGATATGATTTTAACCCCAATAATGTGTTTTAAGGGTTACAAAATCAATTGGGAGGGTGTTGGAACCGTTTGGAAAAACTGCACAAAAATATGTGCTGAAAATGGTCAGTGGCCGCGGCCTATGGGACAGAGAGTAGTGGCCGCAGCCACTGATGTCCCTGGTCACGGCCACAGATGTTTTTCTGACCATTTTTTTTCTTCAGTTTTTCCCATTTTGTTGAACGGCTCCAAAAACCGAAATAACTCCTAAATCTCATTTTTAATTCCATAACATCTAAATAATCATTGGTAACAGCCATGGGGGTTGGTGGAATTTGAAATTCAAAGGGTGTCTCTAAACTCTATAAATAGGAGCCTATTGGTCACTTAAAAGACACAAGTTTTTTATCCATTAGAGCACTTGGCTAGAAAACACCTAGAGGCTTGATTATTCCAGAAAGCATTTCCAAAATATGTGAGAGATTCCTTAGTGCTTGAGTTAAGGGGAAATAAGCTTTTGGACAAAGGTTTCAAACCTTGTTCAAGTTGGTGATCCCCAACACTCTTCACTTTGGTTGTGTGAGTGAGAGTTTATTGTTTTGTTCTTGTTCTTACTTTTTCTTCTATTGCTTTTCTTCTCATCATTCTTGTTCTATTTACTTGTATCTTTGATTAGAGTTGTAATCTTTATTTCTTTTGTTTCAAACACTTTACTTTATTTGTATCATTTTGCTTAGAGTTGTATTTCTCTATTCTATTCTTCTATTTATTCTATTGTTTATTTGTATTTTTAGTCATAGAGTTGTAATACGTTTTAATCAATCATTATTTATCTGTAATATTTTGTCTAGAGTTGTATTTTCTTACCAATTTACATTGAGGCAAATATATTTTTCCTAACATTCAAAATGTTATTTTTGTTTGTTTCAATGGAAGGTGAGACCATCAAGATTATGAATCAAGACCTAGTGAGTTTGGATTAGTTTGGTGGGTCCAATTTCACTAGATGGCAAGACAAGGTGAGATTCCTTTTGACCACTCTCAAAATCGCCTACATTCTAGAGTCCACTCTAGAAGCTCTCCCAACGCCATCCGACAAGGACACTCCCAAGGAGAAGGAGAAAAAAAGGAAGAGGGAGGAGGACAATCTCCTTTGTAGGGGTCATATCCTTAACGCCCTTTCCGATAGGTTCTATGACCTCTACACTGAGACCAAATCGACAAAGGAGATATGGGAGGCACTTGAAACAAAATTCAAGGCGGAAGAGGAAGGTACCAAAAAGTTTTTGATATCTCAATATTTTGATTTCAAGTTTTTTGGTGATAAACCTATTCTTCCTCAAATACATGAATTGCAAATAATTGTTAATAAATTGCAAGTGTTAAAGATTGAGCTTCCCGAGGCCTTTCAAGTTGGTTCTATAGTGGCTAAATTACCACCAACTTGGAAGAGCTATAGGAAAAGAATCATTCATAAAAATGAGGATTATTCTTTGGAGGAAATCCAAAAACATATTCGAATCGAGGAGGAATCGATATGTAGAGATAAACTTGTGGAGGGGTCTAATGGAGAGACTTCTAAAGCAAATGCGGTGTCACAACCAAAACATCCCCAAAACAAGGGGAAATGCAAGAAGGGTAACGAGACATCCTTAGGTCCAAGAACCAACCTAAACAAGTTTAAGGGCGAGAAAAGTCCTTGCTTTGTGTGTGGGAAAAATGGTCACTATGCTAGATAGTGTAGGCATAGAAAAGACCAACAAGGACCAAAGGTAAACGTAACTCAAGAGGAAAACATAGTTGCTACCCTTAGTGAGGTGAATGCGGTCCAAGGCAAGGTGAAAGGTTGGTGGTATGATACATGTGCCACCGTCCATGTCACCTATGACAAATCATTGTTGAAGACCTTTGAAGAGTCAAAGGGCAACCATGAAATTCAAATGGGCAATGAGGGCAAATCCAAGGTACTTGGCAAAGGTACCATTGAAGTCTTTTTCACATCCGACAAGAAAGTTACATTAGTGAAAGTACTTTATGTTCCCGAAATGAGTAGAAACTTGGTAAGTGGTGACTTGCTTGGCAAGCCCGGCATTAAAGCCATTTTTGAGTCCGGTAAACTTATTCTTACCAAATCAAATGTATTTTTGGGAAAGGGGTACTCTTGTGAGGGTATGATTAAGTTGTGCACCAATGATGTAACTTTCAATGGCATCAATAAAAATGCTGATTCCGCCTATATAGTTGAGTATGATTCTTTATTTTTGTGGCACCTTAGACTATCTCACATAGGTTTTTCAACCATGAAAAGAGTAGTAAAATGTGGTATGATTGCATACAATATTAAAAACTATGGTAAATGTGAAACATGTGTTAATGCAAAAATGATTAAGAAACCATTTCCTAGTGTAGAAAGATCATCTAATTTACTAGATTTAATCCATAGTGATCTTTGTGAATTAAATGGTGTTTTAACTAGAGGTGGTAAAATGTATTTTCTTACTTTTATAGATGATTTTAGTAGATATACGTATGTGTTTCTTTTAAAGCATAAAGAAGAAACTTTTGATGTCTTTAAATTATATAAATTAGAAGTTGAAAATCAACTAAATAAAAAGATTAAGGTGCTAAGAAGTGATAGAAGATGAGAGTACTTTTTTAATGAATTCAATACATTTTGTGAAGAAAATGATATAATTCATGAGTGCACCGCACCTTATACACCACAACACAATGGTGTTGCCGAAAGACAAAATATGACTTATCTAGAGATGATAAATTCTATGTTGGTGTTTTCTAACTTGAATTTCAACTTATGGGGTGATGCGTTATTAACCGCTTGTCACATTCTTAATCGAATACTGATGAAGAAAAATGAGATATCTCCATATGAGTTATGGAAAGGAAGAAAACCCAACATAGGGTACTTCAAAGTGTGGGGGTGTCTTGCATATTGCAAGAAAAACTAACCTAATAGAACAAAGTTAGGTTCAAGAGCCATAAAGTGTGCTTTTGTTGGTTATGCCAACAATAGTAAAGCTTATAGGCTATTAGACTTAGAGTCTAATATTGTGATTGAATATAGAGAAGTTGAATTTTTCGAGAATATGTTATGTGACAACAATTCTCAACCTTCAACATCTCTAAAGGAGAATTTGTTATATGAGAGCAATTCTCAAGCTTCTACATCCAAAGTTGATTCTCAAGAGGAGAATTCTCAAAAGAATGTAAAGCAACCCTTTGAACTTAGAAGAAGTCAAAGGCTTAAAAAGGAGAAAAGTCTAGTAGTGGATGAGATAGATTCTCAACGAATTTCATTAACATGGTAGAAGATAGAGAGGAAGTAATTAGGAAAGTTCTTATTGTACTTCTCTTTGAAGATGATCCTAAGACTTATATCGAAGCTATGCAATCAAGAGACAATGCATTTTGGAAAGAAGCCATCAATGATGAGATGGATTCCATTCTTTCCAACAACACTTGGGAATTGGTAGATCTCCCACCAGAGTTTTAGCCAATTGGGTGTAAGTGGGTATTTAGGAGAAAACACCACACTGATGGCACTATCCAAACCTTTAAAGCTAGATTAGTAGCTAAAGGGTTTAGGCAAAAAGAGGGTATCGATTATTTCGATACCTATGCGCCTGTTGCAAGAACAACTTCTATAAGAATTTTGTTCGCTTTAGCTTTTATACACAACTTGTCTGTTCATCAAATGGATGTCAAAATGTCATTCCTTAATGGTGACCTCAATGAGGAGGTCTATATGGAACAACTCGAAGGGTTTGTCCTACCAAAATATGAACATAAAGTATGTAGACTTGTAAAATCTTTACATGGATTGAAACAAGCTCCTAAGCAATGACATGAGAAATTTGATCAAGCCATCATGTCTAATGGGTTTAGACATAACAATGGAGACAAATGTTTGTATTCCAAAACTTGTAAGGGATATGTGATCATTGTTCGCTTATATGTGGATGACATGCTTATTCTAAGTGATAGCATGAAAGGGATAGAAGAAACGAAGAGGTTTCTATCATCAACCTTCAAGATGAAAGTTCTTGGAGAAGTTGACACCATACTTGGTATCAAAGTAAAGAAACATAGTGGAGGTTTTGCGTTAGGGCAAGCCCACTATGTTGAGAAAGTATTGAAAAAATTTAACCATCTCAAGGTTAAAGATGTCAATACTCCATTCGATCATAGTGTAAAACTAGATAAGAATGAAGGAAGAGCGGTGGCTCAATTGGAGTACGCTAGTGCTATAGGGAGTCTAATGTACGTTGCCTAATGTACTAGACCTGATATAGCATTTGCGGTGAGTAAACTTAGTAGGTTTACAAGTAATCCAAGTGTGGATCACTGAAAGGCGATTGGAAGAGTCCTAGGTTATCTCAAGAAAACCAAAGGACTAAGTCTTCACTACTTCAAATTTACTTCAATCTTAGAAGGATATCCAATCACGGGGACAACTTGTCCACAACTGGGTGGGTATTTACACTTGGTGGGTGTGCAATTTCTTGGGGTTCCAAGAAACAAACTTGTATATCTCATTCCACTATGGAAGCAGAGTTTATAGCTCTAGCTGCTGCCGGCAAAGAGGCCGAATGGTTAAGGGATCTGTTGATAGAGATACCCCTAATCAAAGAGAATGTATCTACTATATCGATACATTGTGATAGCCAAGTGACATTGGCTAGAGCATACTACAGAGTGTATAATGGGAAGTCTAGACACATTAGTCTAAGCCATGGATATGTAAGAGAATTGATTCAAAGAGGAGTCATATCAATATCCTATGTGAGAACAAGTGAAAATCTGGCGGATCCTTTCACTAAGCCACTAACGAGGGATTTAGTGGCTACATCATCTCGAGGGATCGGACTTAAACTCCCTAAAGAGATTCACGATTGATGGTAACTGTAATGACCCACTAATCTAGACTAATTGGACCATTATCGAAACTATACATAAAAACTTACATTTTACGAAAATACCATAATTTATTGAGTAACTTGAAAATAAGAGTTATTTACAAAGAAACAGAATACTAAGAAGGATTTTGGGATCCCATTGTCTTTAAAACAAAATAAGATTTAAAATAAAAGACATTACATAATAATGCGGAAAATACATGTAAAACCATAAAAAAACATAAAAGGAGACTACATCCTCGAATCGATAACGCTCGGCCCCTTGACTCCATTCATCATCGATACACATTCTCCAAGCATCACGAATCTTTCCGCCTCTAAACTTATTTTCCTGCACATAAACAGAAAGGAGTGAGCCTAATGCCCAGCAAGGAAAAACCTAACACGTAGTCATATACACAATTTCATAAGAAAACATAAAGACTTAACATAATACATATAACATACACTTATTATAATGGCCATTATTACTTGGGGTCCCATAGACTAAACAAGCATATGCCCATGGAATTAGTGGGGTCCTACTAGCTAAGTAGGTCATATGCCCATAATCCATTTGGGGTCTTGTTAGTCATATGGGTCATATGCCCAAGCCTACAAACATACATACATATCATAACACATTAATAACATAAAACATATAGATAACATAAGCACATAACATATTGATTCTAGCCTATTTTCCTTACCAAAGTTACCGGGATAAAATGGACTGAGTTAGGACTTTTGGAACACTCCTAAAACCACAATGAACAAGGGTGAGTCTAAAGAAAGGAGATGAAATGAAAGAGAATAGGAAGACTAAACCATTAAACGAAAATATGCTTACCACCACTTAAGTGCTTAAGAACTTGGATTCCCTAACCAAAAATAAGAATAAGGTTAGGGGACTGAGTAGAAGGTTTTGAGAAAGAAATAACATAGAATACAGAAAGGACTAGAGTTTTGGGTTTACCTCAAAGATTGCAAGATCAATCTAACATCCACCGAAATACTATAGCACTCACTTACTTCCCAAGTGTTTGATAAGCTTATGATGTTTAAGCTTATAGTTTTTCCCCAAACCAAGTGTTTACACTCTCACACTCACTTAACACTAGCAGCCTCTGAACTTAGAGCAAATGGTGAATAATGGCTGGGTACTAGGTCCTATTTATAGAGTTTGGGAATGAAAATATCTTGATTTTACTTGAATAAAAATAATGGCTTTTTAAGTGAAAATCATTTGAATAATCGTTCAGCAGAGGCTGAAGACTCGTTCAGAAGATGCTGGACTGTTGAAGGCGTTTGAATGGCTGAAGGGAAAAGAATTCAAATGAATTTGAAAACATGCTGGTGGAGGCGATATATCGCCTCCTATAGGCGATATATCGCCTGGACCTTTGTTCCCGAGGCGACCGTGCATCGATTCGTGTTTTCCGTATCTACGTGCTGCGACATATCGCCCCCTATAGCTGCGATATATCGGCATACGCAGAATATTTAAACACGAGTTTACACATTTTTAGCTAAGTTTGAATGGACTAAACAGCCTTGACTAAGCCCTCAACGTGCTCAAAGCTGCTGACTGACCCTATACATTCAAACTTTTACCCTTATTTAATTTAATCCTCAAAAATACTTAATCCTTAATTACCATTCAAAACATGTGCTTAAAATCCTATTGGTTGATGTCTAAACCTTATAATATACTAATATAATCCTTAATATCAGTCACATTAATCAAACCTTAGGTTATACTTAATATTCTTAAACTATAGGTTAAACTTAGAAAATCTATAAGTACTACTATGAGTGTCCAAATAACTCCCGGTCTGAACCAAAAATCCAAAGTAACAATGATAACACTAAACATACTATAATACTACTAAACAATTAGCTAAGTAAAGTTCTTGGACTCTACAATTCTCCCCTACTAAAAAGAATTTCGTCCTCGAAATTTACTTACCAAATAACTCCGGATACCTGTTCTGCATGTCCTCTTCCAACTCCCACGTTGCCTCACGTTCAGAACTATTGCTCCATAGGACTTTAACTATAGGAAAGCTCTTGGACCGTAACTGCTTCATCCCCCTATCTAGGATGCTAACCGGTCGTTCCTCGTAACTTAAGTCCTTCTGGAGTGCTATGGTGTCGTACTTGAGGACGTGAGATGGGTCTGACACATACTTGCGTAACATCGAGATGTGGAAGACGTTGTGACTATCGGCTAGTGCTGGCGGTAGGGCTAGTCTATACGCAACTGGTCCCACTTTGTCCAATATCTCAAAAGGACCTAAGAATCGGGGACTGAGCTTGCCTTTCTTCCCGAACCGCTTGACACCCTTCATAGGAGATATCTTCAGGAAGACTTGATCTCCAACTTGGAACTCCACATCGCGTCGCTTGGTATCCGCATAGCTCTTCTGTCGGCTTTGAGCAGCAAGCATACGCTGTCTAATAAGCGTTACTGCTTCTTGTGCTTGTCTAACAGCTTCGGGCCCTAGAAGCTGCCTTTCTCCTACCTCGTCCCAGTGCAACGGTGATCGACACCTTCTTCCATATAGCAACTCATAAGGTGCCATCTCGATCGTCGACTGGTAGCTGTTGTTGTACGAGAACTCGATCAGCGGCAAGTACTTGTTCCACGATCCTCCGAAGTCAAGTACACATGCGCGTAGCATATCCTCTAAAATCTGAATTGTACGCTCGGACTGCCCATCTGTCTGAGGATGGAAAGCTGTACTAAGACTTAACTTAGTACCCATGGCTTGCTGTAAGCTTCTCCAAAATCTTGACGTAAACACTGATCCTCTATCTGATACTATCGTCTTGGGGATTCCATGCAATCGTACAATCTCTTGAATGTAGATGTCTGCATATTGGTCTGCCGTATAAGAAGTCTTAACAGGCAGAAAATGAGCCGACTTGGTTAGTCTATCTATGACTATCCAAGCAGAATCATGCTGCTTATTTGTCTTTGGCAGACCCGTCACGAAGTCCATGGCTATATCGTCCCACTTCCACTCCGGTATGCTAAGTGGTTGCAATAATCCTGCAGGCCGCTGATGCTCCGCCTTCACTTGCTGGCATAGCAGACACTTAGATACATATTCCGCTATGTCCTTCTTCATCCCTGGCCACCAATAGACTGCCTTGATGTCATGAGTCATCTTGGTAGACCCTGGATGAACCGAGTATGGGGTGTTGTGCGCTTCTTCTAGGATCGTCTTCTTAATACTTTGATCGTCTGGCACGCATACCCGATCCTTATATCTCAATAAACCTTGACTGGATATTGAGAAATCTGTAGTCTTGCCTTCTCTGACTGCATCCATGTGCGTTGCTAGTGAATCATCATGTCTCTGACCATTCCGTATGTCTTCTAGCATATTCGATTGGATAGACAAGTTAGCCAACTTGCCTACAACCACTTCTATTCCGGCACTGATAAGATCCTGCTGTAGTGGCTTTTCTATTCCGGATAAGGCTGCTAAGTTCCCATAACTTTTTCGGCTAAGTGCATCGGCAACTACGTTTGCCTTCCCCGGGTGGTATAGGATTTCGCAGTCGTAATCCTTTACTAATTCCAACCACCGGCGCTGCCTCATGTTAAGCTCCTTCTGAGTAAAGAAGTATTTTAAACTTTTGTGGTCCGTATAAATCTCGCACCGTTCTCCGTAAAGATAATGGCGCCAGATTTTTAACGCAAAGACCACCGCTGCCAACTCCATATCGTGAGTTGGATAGCGTTGTTCATACTCCTTTAACTGACGTGACGCGTAGGCTATCACCTTGTCATTTTGCATCAGTACGCATCCCAATCCTAACTTTGATGCATCACAGTAGACAACGAACTTGTCGTTGGGTGTTGGGACACTAAGTACTGGTGTTGAGCAAAGCTTATCCTTAAGCAACTGGAAGCTTTCCTCACACTTATCATTCCAGTTAAACTTTTGTTGCTTCCGGGTCAGGTTGGTGAGTGGAGTGGCTATTTTAGAAAAGCCCTCTACAAACTTTCTATAGTAACCTGCTAGCCCTAAGAAGCTTCTTACTTCCGACGCGTTCTTTGGTCTAGGCCAATCTTTCACGGCCTCTACCTTCGATGGATCTACTGCAACTCCGTCTTTCGATATGATGTGCCCGAGGAACGCCACTTGTGAGAGCCAAAACTCGCATTTCTTGAACTTCGCGTAGAGTTGGTGCTCCTTCAATCGCGTCAAAATTATCCTCAAGTGTTCCTCGTGCTCCACTTCATCCTTGGAGTAAATTAAAATGTCGTCGATGAACACAACGACGAATTTATCCAAGTAGTCCTTGAAGACCCTATTCATTAAGTCCATAAACGCGGCTGGCGCGTTAGTAAGACCAAAAGACATAACCAAGAACTCGTAATGTCCATAACGAGTCCTAAAGGCTGTCTTAGGAATATCTTCCCCCTTTACCTTGAGCTGATGATACCCGGACCGTAAATCGATCTTAGAGAATACAGTCGCGCCTCGGAGTTGATCAAACAAATCATCAATCCGAGGTAGCGGGTATTTGTTCTTAATCGTTACTTTATTCAGCTCACGGTAGTCTATGCACATGCGCATACTTCCGTCCTTCTTTTTCACGAATAGTACCGGAGCTCCCCATGGTGAATGGCTTGGCCTAATGAAACCCAAGTCTAGGAGTTCTTGTAGCTGCGTCTTTAACTCCTTGAGTTCCGTAGGTGCCATCCGGTATGGTGCCTTAGAGATAGGCTCGGTGCCCGGTACTAATTCTATCGTGAAGTCTATTTCTCTAGTTGGCGGCAATCCTGGCAAGTCATCGGGGAAAACTTCTGGAAATTCTTGTATGACTCGAACATCTCCAACTTTGAGTGATGTCTCCTTCTCCACATTCGTGATGTTGGCTAAGAATGCTTGACATCCTTTCTCCATCATTCTCTGAGCTTTGAGAGATGATACTAACGGTGTGCGTAGTCCTGAAGCTTGTCCCATGAAGCACAGTTTCTGGCCGTCAGGAGTATCGAATGTCACCTTCTTGCGTCTGCAGTCGATCGTTGCGCCATGCCGTGCTAGCCAATCCATGCCTAGTATGACGTCGAAGTCTTTGATCACCAGCTCTATCAGGTCTCCTTCTAGTTCCTTGTCCTCAATCTTGATTGGTACGCCTCGCACAATTCGTGATGATAGAACTACTTTGCCCGAAGGCAACTCGGTTGCAAACCTAGTTCTAAATCTTTCACTAGGTTTGTCTAGTTTATCTATCATTCCTAACGAAATATACGAATGGGTGGCTCCCGAATCAAATAATACATGACATAATTTATTGAGGATGGAAACCTGACCTGTGACCACCTTGTTGCTAGCATCCGCCTCTCCTTGGGTTAAAGCAAAAACCCGAGCAGGAACCATCTTTTCGTCCTTCTTTCCTTCCGGCTTTTGCTGAGGACAGTCTCTTTTACGATGCCCTTCTTGACCACAGTTGAAACACTCCTTGGTGTTGGCACGGCATTCTCCGGGGTGCTTCTTCTGACATTTGGCACATGGTGGGTATTCCACGTAGCCCGACCTATTTCCCCCATTACTTGGTCGTGCCCTTTTATTGTTGTCGGCTTGCTTGTTGTCAGGATGCCTTCTCTTCTGTCCGTTACCGTTGTTGTTGGACTGACTGTTGCTGGACTGATTGTTGTTCCGACTGGCCTGAGGTTGGCTCTGCTGCCTAGGTTCCGGCTTGCTGGCTTCTTCTTTGCTCACGTTGGCTTGCAACCTTTCTACTTCAATTGCCGTCTCAAGAACGTCGGCATATGAAGTGTTTCCCGGGTTTGCTAGTTTAACCCCCATCTCGATCTTCGGGCGAAGTCCTCTAACAAACTTGTTCACCCTTAGATAGTCGGTTGGAACCAACTCTGCTGCGAACTTCGCTAAGCGATCGAACTGACGAGCATATTCCGCCACTGTTAAATTCCCTTGCTTCAGATTGGTGAACTCCTCAACTCTCGTAGCAAGCACTGCTGAATTGTAGTACTTCTTGTGGAAGAGCTCCACAAATCGGGTCCACGTCATGGTGGCAGCATCGTGGGATTGCTGGACCAAGTCCCACCATATCCTGGCATCTTTCTTGAGCAAAGATGAGACGCAGGATATGCGGTCTGCATTACTAAGGTTCATGTGGGCTAGGATCGGCTCCACATTCCTTAGCCATTCTTCTGCTTCAAAGGGGTCCGTAGTCCCTTCGAAGTTCGGAGCGTGCTGCTTGCGGAACCTCTCGTACACTGGCTCCATGTGCTGAACAGGATAAGGAGCGTAGTTCGTCATAGGCCATCCCCCATACGGACCAACTTGTTGGGGTGCTGGGGCCATTGGCTGTGGCTGCGGCTGCGGCTGTGGCGGAGGCTGAGGCTGAGATTGAGCCTGTTGGCGTTGTTGCTGCAGAAGTTCCTCGACTTGCTGTCGTAGTCTGGCAATCTCTGCAGTGTTGTCAGCTGGCTGTGCCGGTGCGTTGCGGCGAGCAGTAACACGTACTCTCCTTCGGCGAACGGTAGGGACCGCATTGGTCGCTGGAACATCGTTGGAAGCGTTCCCGTTGGTGCGAGCAGATCTTCGGAGAGACATCGTAGCAGAGTTCTAACAGTTAAAAGAAACATGTTAGAACTTTTTCCTAATAGGCTCTAAGGCAAAAACTTATTCTAAAACAAACATATCTCGGACCTATTTATTATGACTTTTTATGAAAAATTATATAGGTCTTTATTTATTATTAGAGTGGGTTTCTATACTTAGAAAAACAAGTCATATTTATTTTCTAAGTGTGTTTCTAATCATCCTATATGACTTAATTCTCAGGCTCGAAACTTATCTTTGTTCCAAAGTTAACCATATTGAGGGAGGGCTGGGATCAGTAAAATCGTTCCCACTACTAAGGCCCCCTAACTCTCAACAAGGAAACCAGGTTCATTGATTCGTATCCACCCTCACCGAACTCAGTCATTATTCATTTTATTTAGTATTTATTATGATTGTGAAAAAATTTCAAACTCACACATGATATTCAAATAGCATGTTTATTCATTTGGAAAACAATTTCACTTATTACAATCATAACATAAAAGTAAATAAAACAAATAAAAACTACTAATCTAAAAATCGGGATCTTCTACATCCGATCCGTCATCTAACATATCATCATCTATAGCCTCATAGTCATCATTATCATGAGCATCAAAATGCCCTCTAGGAAGGTTTGTGAGAATCCTATTCTTTTGCTCCTTGGTGAATTGAAATTCAAATTTTGCGGTGAACCTAACTAAGAGGAAATAGTATCTCATTGCTAATGGTGATTCATCCTCATCATTCATTTCTTCCCATATTTCTTCTAAGGCTGCTATTACAGGATGGAAATCTTTAAACAACCTAATCACTAATACATATTGTTCTGTTGATCTTAGCATTATTTGTTTAGCCTCTTGAAGGCCACCTATTGCTTGGTGAAACAAAAGCAACCTTCGTGTAATCCTTTCTAAGGCTCCTACGGTGTTTCTTGGCTCCCTTATTCTTTTTAAGGCCTTAATGGCTCGGATATCTTGGTAGGTTAAAGCTCCATTCATTTTTAACTGAAACATAAACACTAAAGTTGTTAGCTATACACATAGACAAAGTAACTTGTAACTTGTAACTTAAACACTTACTTGGCGGTCCGATTCGGAGCTTCGAGCATGTGTATCGAGGAGAACTTCATGCGAAGGAACCGTTTGCTCTGATACCAACTGTAATGACCCACTAATCTAGACTAATTGGACCATTATCGAAACTATACATAAAAACTTACATTTTACGAAAATACCATAATTTATTGAGTAACTTGAAAATAAGAGTTATTTACAAAGAAACAGAATACTAAGAAGGATTTTGGGATCCCATTGTCTTTAAAACAAAATAAGATTTAAAATAAAAGACATTACATAATAATGCGGAAAATACATGTAAAACCATAAAAAAACATAAAAGGAGACTACATCCTCGAATCGATAACGCTCGGCCCCTTGACTCCATTCATCATCGATACACATTCTCCAAGCATCACGAATCTTTCCGCCTCTAAACTTATTTTCCTGCACATAAACAGAAAGGAGTGAGCCTAATGCCCAGCAAGGAAAAACCTAACACGTAGTCATATACACAATTTCATAAGAAAACATAAAGACTTAACATAATACATATAACATACACTTATTATAATGGCCATTATTACTTGGGGTCCCATAGACTAAACAAGCATATGCCCATGGAATTAGTGGGGTCCTACTAGCTAAGTAGGTCATATGCCCATAATCCATTTGGGGTCTTGTTAGTCATATGGGTCATATGCCCAAGCCTACAAACATACATACATATCATAACACATTAATAACATAAAACATATAGATAACATAAGCACATAACATATTGATTCTAGCCTATTTTCCTTACCAAAGTTACCGGGATAAAATGGACTGAGTTAGGACTTTTGGAACACTCCTAAAACCACAATGAACAAGGGTGAGTCTAAAGAAAGGAGATGAAATGAAAGAGAATAGGAAGACTAAACCATTAAACGAAAATATGCTTACCACCACTTAAGTGCTTAAGAACTTGGATTCCCTAACCAAAAATAAGAATAAGGTTAGGGGACTGAGTAGAAGGTTTTGAGAAAGAAATAACATAGAATACAGAAAGGACTAGAGTTTTGGGTTTACCTCAAAGATTGCAAGATCAATCTAACATCCACCGAAATACTATAGCACTCACTTACTTCCCAAGTGTTTGATAAGCTTATGATGTTTAAGCTTATAGTTTTTCCCCAAACCAAGTGTTTACACTCTCACACTCACTTAACACTAGCAGCCTCTGAACTTAGAGCAAATGGTGAATAATGGCTGGGTACTAGGTCCTATTTATAGAGTTTGGGAATGAAAATATCTTGATTTTACTTGAATAAAAATAATGGCTTTTTAAGTGAAAATCATTTGAATAATCGTTCAGCAGAGGCTGAAGACTCGTTCAGAAGATGCTGGACTGTTGAAGGCGTTTGAATGGCTGAAGGGAAAAGAATTCAAATGAATTTGAAAACATGCTGGTGGAGGCGATATATCGCCTCCTATAGGCGATATATCGCCTGGACCTTTGTTCCCGAGGCGACCGTGCATCGATTCGTGTTTTCCGTATCTACGTGCTGCGACATATCGCCCCCTATAGCTGCGATATATCGGCATACGCAGAATATTTAAACACGAGTTTACACATTTTTAGCTAAGTTTGAATGGACTAAACAGCCTTGACTAAGCCCTCAACGTGCTCAAAGCTGCTGACTGACCCTATACATTCAAACTTTTACCCTTATTTAATTTAATCCTCAAAAATACTTAATCCTTAATTACCATTCAAAACATGTGCTTAAAATCCTATTGGTTGATGTCTAAACCTTATAATATACTAATATAATCCTTAATATCAGTCACATTAATCAAACCTTAGGTTATACTTAATATTCTTAAACTATAGGTTAAACTTAGAAAATCTATAAGTACTACTATGAGTGTCCAAATAACTCCCGGTCTGAACCAAAAATCCAAAGTAACAATGATAACACTAAACATACTATAATACTACTAAACAATTAGCTAAGTAAAGTTCTTGGACTCTACAGTAACCTATCTTAACACTAGTTATTCAACTAGTGTTAGGTTTAATAGGTAACAACAAGTCAGTCAAGTGAATATTAGTTATACTCAAAACAAGTCCCATCTGAGATGTTGAGTACTTGTGAGTTACCAAGTTGAGGGTTAAAACAGAAAGGTTTTTTTAATAGAATTTTTGGTAACAAAATACTATAAGAATTCTACCTATAAGGGGTGGTGCCGCCTCTCATGAGAATTGAGAGTATTCTCAAGAACGTCCATGAATGGAAAGTGCACATGGCCATTAACGGTACAAAGTGAGACATAGAGGTCTCAAGTGAACATCGCAAATGTGTGTGTTATCACCGATTTGTTATCATGAAAAGATGGTTCAATGCCTAGTGCAACCAAATTTTCAAAAAAAATTGTGATAATTACACTATATTAAAGTTTAAATTGAAAAACATTTTATTTTATGCACCAATGCAATGACTCCTATAAGAGAGAGTTCTTATTTAATCAAGTGGGGGATATGTTATATTTCAAATATAATGATTGATTAAATAAGTGTCACAACAAATAACTATTTAATCTAGTGGGGGAATGTTATATTATTTTATAATATAATGTAATATTATATTATTTTATAATATAATGTTTTAGATTTAATAAATGTGACAAAGAGTGTCAAATATTGTAACATATAATAGAGAGTTACAATATTTAGATATATGATAAATATCCAAATATGCAACATATTTTGTGTTACAAATTCAGCTACAAATTTGTAACATCCAAATATTGCCCTTTATTGTGTAAATTTGTTGTTACACAATTTTGAGATGAATTTCTTAAAGACATATGTGAAATGGCTGTTAGAGATATGATTTTAACCCCAATAATGTGTTTTGGGGGTTAAAAAATCAAGTGGGAGGGTGTTGGAACCATTTGGAAAAACATCACAAAAATATGTGTTGAAAATGGTTAGTGGCCTTGGTCACAGGATGTTGGTGGCCGCGGCCACAAGTGTTTTTCTGACCATTTTTTTTCTTCAGTTTTTTCCAATTTTGTTGAACGGCTCTAAAAACTCAAATAACTCCCAAATCTCATTTTTAATTCCATAAACATCCAATTAATCATTGGTAACATCCATGTGGGTTGGTGGAATTTTAAATTCAAATGGTGTCTCTAAACTCTATAAATAGGAGCCTATTGCTCACTTGAAAGATACAATTTTTCTATCCATTAGAGCACTTGGCTAGAAAACACCTAGAGGTTGATTATTCCAGAAAGCATTTCCAAAATCTGTGAGAGATCCCTTAGTGCTTGAGTTAGGGGGAAATAAGCTTTTAGACAAATGTTTCAAACCTTGTTCAAGTTGGTGATCCCCTACACTCTTCACTTTGGTTGTTTGAGTGAGAGTTTATTATTTTATTCTTGTTCTTACTTTTTCTTCTATTGCTTTTCTTCTCATCATTCTCGTTCTATTTACTTGTATCTTTGTTTAGAGTTGTAATCTTTATTTCTTTTGTTTCAAACACTTTACTTTATTTGTATCATTTTTCTTAGAGTTGTATTTCTCTATTCTCTTATTCTATTTCTTCTATTGTTTATTTGTATTTTCAGTCATAGAGTTGTACACGTTTTAATCAATCATTATTTATTTGTATTATTTTATCTAGAGTTGTATTTTCTTACCAATTTCCATTGAGGCAAATATATTTTTCCTAACAATATGTAACTAAGGTTAATGTCAAGGGTTAGGGTTAAAAAATTTGGTCAAAGGAACCGTTGACTTTTCATTAAAGAGTTTAATACATGTATGGGATCCCAAAATATTACAAATAGATGTTTAAAAGGGTATATACAAGTCAAAAGTACAATCAGCCGGCCTAAGCGACAAAATCAGGGATACGACCCTAGTTCCTTTGAAATTTCCTCGGTCGTGGTTGACGAGTTGCTGCATATGTACACGCCACCACTGAAGCTTTCCAACTCATGGCTGGTCTAGCTTTCCTTTTCCCTTACCTGCATCACATAGCACCCGTGAGCCAAGGCTCAGCAAGAAAACTTAAACATGTGCATGAACAGTAAATACAGATTTCAAATACTTATCTAGCATGCCCAACAGTAATAACATACTCATGCATGCATATAATTACAAATAAATGATCATTGGGTCACTCTGGGGCCCGCTGCCCTGCATAGCTGACCATAGAGTCACCTGTGGCCCTTGCCCTTAGCTCTTAGTAACTAGCCAAGCAATTTTTTTTGTAACGACCATATGGTCGGCCAACGTAATAGTACGTTCTTGATTTGGCCTAAGCCTCTCGACCAGCGCACAACGCGCTATTGCTGCTCTTCACTAATAAGTCAAGGCATTAATCAGACATTCAGATACAAATACAGATACAGATACGCATGCTTCAGACAATACAAGTATGAATACATATAATTCATGGTATCTTAACCAATAAAGTACAAACACAAACACAGTAATAACCGTGTTCTTTAATGAGGCCAAGCCCTACCTATGCAACAAGGCAAGCATGTGTTGAATAATTAATCAGACTTACAACATTCAAGCATAACCTAATTCACGTTCATTCTCAGGGGCCAAGCCCTATTCAAAATTATAACCAACAATAGAGCCAAGCCCTAATCATATATACCACGTATTGGGTGCAATTTTCTTACCTCAGGTCCGAGTATAGTGTAATAATAAGAACGACCCTTGAGCACAATCTCGGTTCCAAGCCCCTAGTGATAACCTAGTTACAACCATAGTATGGTATCCCGTCAATAACGAGCAAATAATGGCTTCTGGACCGAGTCCTATCCCCCAGGACCTCAAATTCTACTAAACCGGGTAGCAGAATCGATCTCGAGCCTTTAGGTTTGAATTCCCGTTACTCAAGACCTAAGGTGGCCAAAACAGCCCAAGTGGGCCGCGACGCGCCTCCCAGGTCAGAAAGCCCCTCCTACCTGGAGATAAGACGCGATTTGCGACTAGCCCCATAGGGTCGCGGCGCACCTCCGAAATAGAAGCCCCACCTGGCCCTGGGTTCGTATGGGTAGCGACGCCCCAAGAATAGGGCCGCGGCCCGACCCTACGAACCCAGAATTCCCTATTTTTTCTTCAGCCAAACTCAACCAAAAACCACCCTAAATCAATCCTCGAACCATAATTCAATCCCTAGAGCAGATTTAACATTTTCCCAGCAACAAAAGCCCAGCTCAACACACTCAAAACTCCATCCAAAACTCAAATTCATAACCTTGAGCCCCAAAGCTCAAGAACAACCAAAATCAAGGAAAAACATGACATAATTCAATTAAAACAGGGATTTAAAGCTTTACCTCAGCTATGTTTGATGATTTCCTAGCTGTAGCTAATCCAATTGTAGAGCCAAGCCTTAAATTTCCCAAGCTTTTAGCCAATAATCTCTTTAGCTTCCTCAAGGAATTCACCCAAAGTTGAGAGAGAATGAGGGAGAGAGAGGGAGTCGGTTGGGAGAGAGTTGATAAGAATATTTTCATGTTTTGTGTAGTTTACTTAAGGTTCAAGTAACCTTAAGTAGATCTCGAGGCTCGGGGTACCAAAAACGTCATCGATGACAAAATGGTCAAAATCCCCGATATTCCCTCCTAATCTCACTAACTTCGAATATATCCTCAAATATTTATTCCCGTTACCCAATAACCAGGTAACATACTAGATACCAAAATACCCTCGACTCGCCTTGAGTTGGGTATTGGGTCCCGTTGTGACTTTCTCGCTAACTTTCTCCCTAAGATCGCCTCGTGCCGAGTCACCCAAATAAACCCACATAATAATGTTCTCTCTCACATATATCACATATATGCACTTATATATACAATTATGCCCATAACGGACCAAATTATGAAAATTTCCCTTCTAATAAGAAACGGGCCCACATGCATATTTATTACACCTAAACATGCATATTTAGGCTAATTAAGGCCTTAACCCTTATAGGTAATTTGGGACGTTACACGTGGGGTATGTATGTTGGACATGTGTAATCTTACACAATTTTAAGACGAACATTTGATTGTGAATTTAGGCTCGTTGGGAAGTACCCTGCACTTTACATTTTGTTTGGACTTGAGGTAAGGAAGTTAGCTAGAATATATATGAATTATGATATGAAAAGTATACACTTATATTGTAATGCCCCAAATTTCCTAATAACGTTTAGGACCTTGATTAGGAGGTCGGGAGGGCCATAATTGATTTATTATGCTATTAAATGATTATATGCATGTTTAGGTGTATTAAATATGCATGTGAACCCATTTCTGATTAATTGTGTGATTTTCATATTTTGGCCATTTCGGGCATATTTGGCATATATGTGGCATGTGTGTGGTGCTTCATTATTATTTGGTTATGCTAGGGTTACTCAGTACGAGACAATCTTAGGAGGTAAGCTAGTGGGAAAGTCACAATGGGATTTATACTTGATTCGGAGTGATTCAAGGGGTATTTAGCACATTACCGGGTTATTGGGTAATAGTAATAAATATTTGATGATAAATTGGGAGTTAGTAAGATCGGGGGGAAATTTTGGAAGTTTTGACTATTTTACCCCCGGGGGCGTTTTCAGGACCCCGAGCATTAGGTTTGTTTGAGGCTACTTAAGCTTGAAGTAACCTATTAGAATCATGAAAGAACGTTCAAAATGTTCTCTCTCCTTCAAAGTTCCATTTTTGTCTCCCGATCACATTTTCGAAGGAAACTTGAGTTCTAGGACTCAGATTCAGGTGAGTATCGAGGCATAGGAATTCTAGGGAAGTATAGAAGCTTTTTAGCCAGAGAATTTAGTTGGGAAATGACATAATCGAAGGTAATCCAAGTTTTAAGTTCTAAGATTTTAAGCTTGAATTGGATTTTGTGTTTTGATGAGTTTTTGATTGAATTGAAGCTTGGGTTTTGTTAGTTTTGGATCATGGGGATGTTTGGGAACTTTGATTTTGGAAGTTTTTTAAATGGAGAAAATGAGGTTTTTGGTTGGGTTCGTGGTTGGGCTGCAGCCCTGTTCTTGGGCGCCGCGACCCAGGCTTGAAGAAGAAGGTGAAGGTTGTTAATGGGCAGTTAGGGCCGCGGCGCAAGGTGGCACGTCGCGGCGTTAGGCACAGATAGAATTGGGTTTAGCCTCTGTTTGGAGGCGGGCCGCGGCGCAGGTCTGGTGTGGGGCCGTGGCGCTAGAGGGCAGTTTTACCCAGATTTGGTTTTTAGTCAGGGGAACTTAACTCTAAGGGCCTGGGATCGATTCTACTACCTAGTTGAGTAGGATTCGACGTCCCGGAGGCTAGGGTTGGGTCTGGAAGTATTTATTTACTCATTTTGATGAGGTTTTATATTATGGTTGTGACTAGGTTATCACCAGGGGCTTGGCAATAGGAACGTGCTTGTGGCTTGTTTATTGGTTACCTGTGCTTGGACCAAAGGTAAGAAAACTGCACCCAGAATGTGATGCATGTGATGCACGAGAAACATGTGATTAGGGCATGCCATGAATGATGAATATGAAATTGACCAGAGCTTGAGTCTCTATGTTTGTGCATGATCATAATTATGCTAGCAATTGTTAAGTAAGCATGTTGAATGCCCTACATTTGGATATTTGACATATGATATATGCCTGGTAGCATTGCTTACTTGCGCGTGGTACTAACTAATTAGTTAGAATTGGCAATGGTGTCAGTATTAACTGTGAAGTTGTGACTCACTAGTCAAGTTCGGCAGTAGTACTGAGCACTGGTCACATAATATTGACTAATAAGTCAAGAACGGTCTTAGCGTGTTTAACGTAAGCCGAAAAAGATTAGATCTAATCTACCTCTACATTGAATGACTCACAATGAGCATTAATGCCGGACCGACCTCAAGTTCGATGAAAATTAAAAATGCTTGTCTAGCCTATGGCTAGTCACTTAGAGCCAAGCCAGAAGGCCCAGGTGACTGCTTCGTCACATGGCTATGGGTGCTGAGCCCGTAGTGACTACCCATCAGTCACTCATCTGTTTAAGTTAGTGACTACCCATCGGTCACTCATCTGATTAGAGCCAGGGCCAAAAGGCCCAAGTGACTACGTCCTCACATGGCTGTGGGTCTGAGCTCCGTAGTGACTTGCTCGTCAGTCACTCATTATGGTTAACGGAACCTCAAATTGTTAAATCACTCATCTGATTAGGATTGACTTGATAGTCATCCATTCAGGAGAGCATGATTCCTCATCATGAATCCCCCATCATTATCTGAACTTGTTTGTAGGCATGATTAAGGCTATTATTGCTAGGCATGCACATTATGATTTGATGACATGTTATTATTGTTCATGAGCATATTGAGTTTTCTTGCTGGGCTTCGACTCATGGGTGCTATGTGGTGCAGGTAAAGGCAAAAGAAAGCTGGACCATCCTTGAGTTGGATAGCTTAGGTGATGATGTGTTCATATGCAGCTGCTCGACCGCCACGGCCGAGGGTTGAAAGAGGAACTAGGGTTAAACCCTATTTTACTGCTTAGATTGGCTGGTTGTATATATTTTATTGTAATTAACCTTTAAATTATATTTTGGGATCCCAATGTATATAGTAAACGTTTTAGTGAAACGTTATATCTTAACAAAAAATTTTAACCCTAAACTGCTAATCATACTTAGTTACACAATTATGGCCAAATAACTCGGTTAGCGAGTTTACCGTAACAGTCCTTGGAGTTTAGGGCGTTACATATATGATTGCAAGAATTATGGTGTTATGGAAAGTATGAGCTATGGTAAGCTAAATTGTTATGAAAAGTACAAATTATTATGTTATGATATGAGTTGTGTATGTCCGCTTGTATGTTGTATGAAAAGCAGTAGGTTGTTAGCATGCTGAGCGTGACACAACAAAGGAGTTATTAAGGATATGACGTAACTCATAGGGCAGACGCGCCGAGGTTATTCGAGGACCTAAGATCCTGTTTACCTCATAAAGGAGGTCTTACCAGTTTATGCTTTTGCTGGTTACCTCATGATGTGACATGGACAATAGGGGTGCCATAATCACATAATGTAGATTATGATTATGAATTCTTATGATTATGATATATGAGTATGAATATGATATAGTTACGATATGTTTTGCCATTAGTTTACGATATGAATTTAGTCTTCTTGTGTTTTCTTGAATATTGTTGTATTTGTTTGTACTTTTTTACTGGGCTTTTAGCTCACTCCCTTAGTTTCCCCCTTTCAGGTTGGCAATAAGGTTTCTCCTTCGCACGCACAGTAATGTGGGAGGTTCTGACGTCTAGGCATGTGTGACGTGGGGTGTCCTATGAAAGAATAACGATCAAGATGAGCGCCTAACATAATTAAGAACTTATGTTATGATTTATGTTTCAAACTACGTCAGTGAGACTTATTATTTTATTTTATTTCCAAATACTGCATAAATATACAACATTTTTATTTTAAACTATTGGGCCCAAATTGCATGTTTTATCAAGACCCCACTGAAATTTTCCTTAAAATAGTATTTTTCTAATACATGTGAGTTGAGTGACGTTTTTATAAAGTAATAGATTAGGTCGTTCTTTACATCAATACATTTAAATATACATATATAACATGGGTAAAATTGAAATTTGGATTTTTTTTTAATTTTGATTTGAATGTATAAAAAATGTCAAAATATAAATTATAACATGCAAATAAAAGTGATTGATGTAGAAATAATAGTACATCACAACTAAGAATATTGTTAAGGGGCACTCGTTGTCTAAGATGGTATGTTCATGCTTAATTTTATTTATTTATTTATTTTTGTATTTCATTGTTGATTATGATATAGATTGCAAATATTTTATTATTGATTTTGATATAGATTGCAGTGTACTAAGTTACTTTTTGTTGTTGTTTTTGTTATGCTTGAAGTTATTTTAAGTTATTTTTATGGTGTTCAAAAAGTATCATGTTACTTTTTATTGTTGTTTTTGTTAATTTTATTAATTGCAAAGTACCAAATTACTTTTTCTTGTTGTCTTTGTTATGCTTGTAATTGTTTTATGTTACTTTTATGGTATAAAAAAGTGACCAAAATGAAGTTACCATAATATAATATAAAATGAGTCATGTATCTTAAAGTAACCAAAATGTAACTTGAATAATAAAATATCATAATATAAGCTAAAAATGAAGTTATTTTTTAAAAGGTAGTTAATTAGTATATTAAGCACCCAAACCGTATCTTTTGAAAAACCTAGAAAAAATGGGGAAAAAAAATTGGGTTGCGACCACTTCCCATTTTTTTGTGCTGACATGGAAAAAATCTCACTTTTTGTAAGATGTGCACCTAAATTTCATGTTTTCCTTTCAAATCAGGCATAAATTAATTTTAAATAAGGCAGTTTCAAGTTATTTCCCTTCAAAATCAGGTATGAATAATATGTTATTTTTGTAAGTAAAAAAAGGTGAAATGGTTTTTATAAATAAAGTTTGTTTTAGGAATACAATCGTAAAGACCCCTACAAAATATGACATGTTGTGTAATGTTTTGATGCATATTTTGTGTGCATGTATTATTACTTATAACATAGTATCTTAATTAATTAGTTTAACTAAATTTCTCCCTAAGTTGTTGAAAGTTGGAAACGATAATATAAATGAGTTGTTTGGTATGAGGTTTGAGTTTGTAGGAGTAGAGTTAGATGAAAGTTAGATTAAGTAAATGTGAAACCCAAGTGTTCAAATGTGTTAAGATTATCCTCAAATCAAGCTAAAAAATGAGATCCACCTGGAAACACAAACCACCAAACCATAAAAAATAAATTTAACAAACATGGGATAAATTTGACATTCTCATTTCCACCAAACCAAACCACCATACAATACACCCCCAAAGTGTTTAGAATAGACTAATTAGAATTGATTATTAGACCAAAAAATAATTCTAATCAAAATTTAATTTCCTTGTCTCAAATTAAAATCATAGGGTTTTTTTGGGTCTTCTATTCAACATGTGTCTAATGTCTTTTTTTTAATACAATTGTGGTTTGCTTCTTAATCAATGAAATTCTTTCTTTAAAAAAATAAAATAATAAATAGATAATACAAGTTTTTAAATTCGACTAACTAGGAAATTAACAAAATATACGACTAATTAGGATTTGATCATTAGACCATAAATTAATTCCAATCTAAATTTAATTTCCTTCTCTCAAACTAAAATTATAAGATATTTTAAGTAATAGCAAAGGCACTCTTCGAGTCAGTGCAAAACTCCCAATTTGCCAAATTCTTGATAATCAATAATAATGCCCAAAGTCTCATTACAATCCTCATATACTCACTACAGTTTATCAAAAACGAAAATAACAAACTCATAGCTGAAATAACAATTTGCTCCACCCTCTCACTGCCTTTCCAGCCTAACAAACTCGTCCAGCCAATGGGGCTTCACTCGCCTTCTCTTTTCACGCGCTTTCTGCTCTTCTCCTTGTTCTCCTCTTCCTGAAATGCCCTCCTTCTGTTCGTGCCCTTCAACAGCCTCTGTTTCCCTTGGTGTTGCTTGGCTGATCCACTCTTGGGCTCTGTCCATCAACCTCTTCTCATCTAATGGTATTGGGCTGCTCTTCTGGGCCGAAACTTCTTGGGCTGAACCACTACTCGTAACACTACTCCCCTCCTCAAATTGAACCTTGTCCGCAAGGTTTGTTAAATTGTAAATCTGACAGAAAGTGTCGAAATCCTCCCATGTTGCATCTTCCAGTGAACTAAGGGACCACTGTACAAGTACCTGTTTTTTGAGTAACCCTTGCTGAAACACCATACGGGATGCCACAATGGCTACGGGCAGCATGATTGGTTTATTCGCAATAGACAAGTCCGGGAGTAGATAGCATTGTGATGGAGGTGTACCATAAAAATTCTTCAATAATGACACATGAAACGTAGGATGGATTCGACTGGTATCAGGCAGACCGAGTTTATACGCCACTGGTCCCGCACGAGCTAGTATGGGAAAAGGGCCGAAGTAACGGCGGCACAGTTTGGAGTTCAAACGCTTGGCGACTGTAGATTGGCGGTATGGCTGTAGCTTAACTAACACGAGCTCCCCAATATCGAACTCAACGTCCCTCCTTTTTTTGTTTGCTTGCTGCCTCATTCTGTGTTGTGCCTGCTGCAACTGGTGTTTAAGTTGAGTCAGAATCTCATCCCGAGTCAACAGATCCTCTTCCACTGCTTGAATCGTAGTCGCGCCTTGCGTGTAAGCTGGTATCGTAGGAGGCAGTCGGCCGTATACCGCCTGAAACGGGGTCATGTCTATTGCTGAATGGTGGCTGGTATTATAGTGATACTCTGCCCATGATAAGAACTTGCTCCATTGTTTTGGGAGGTCAGCAGTGAACGATCTCAAATATTGTTCCAAGTAGCGATTTGTAACCTCTGTTTGTCCATCCGTCTCTGGGTGGTATGCCGAACTCATTTTAAGGGTGGTTCCCATCAACTCAAACAATTTTGTCCAAAAAGCGCTTGTAAAAATTGGGTCTCGATCGGACACAATGGTTCTTGGCATGCCATGTAATTTAATAATCATGTTGGTAAAGAGTTCGGCTACCTTAGTGGCTGAGTAATGGTTCGGCAAGGCTCCAAAATGAGCGTATTTTGTAAATCGATCTATTACCACCAGAATGTTAGTAACACCATAGGAATTAGGCAGTCCCACAATGAAGTCCATAGCCAAGTCTTCCCAAACTCGGTCCGGAATCGGAAGAGGTTGAAGTAAGCCGTAGGGGGCTGTTGTGGAATATTTCACCGTCTGACATACTGAGCAAGAGCGTACAAACTTTTTGACATCCTCACGCATTCCTTTCCAATGAAAATTCGCCCCTAATCGCAAATAGGTTCGGGCTACGCTAGCATGTCCCCCCACGGGTGTAGCATGGAACTCCAACAATAATTTTTGCTTCAAGTTTGAGTGGACACTAACCAAAATCTTGTGTCGGAAACGCAGGAGGCCATCCTTGACCACGTAAACTATGGTGTCAAGTAATCCTTGCTGTAATCTACTATGTAGTAAGCGAAGGTCGGGACAAGTTGTGTTCTCTTGTCGTAGTTCCTCCAAAAATTCAAAGTAGCCTGTACTTAAAGCCAATTGTAAAAAAGAATCGCTTCCCTCATGACGCTGGGACAGTGCATAAGCCACCGTATTTTCTCTTCCTGCCTTGTACTCGATAGAGAAGTGAAATCCCAACAGTTTGCGAAGAAAGTGCTGCTGTTTCAGGGTTTGAATCACTTGGGTCCATAATTCTTTGAGGCTCCTATGATCGGTACGGATGATAAAATGTCTGCCCAATAAGTATTGCCTCCACTTTGTTACTGCCTCGATAATAGCTCTCATTTCGCGGCTGTATGCAGAAGCTCCTTCAAATTTCGGTCCCAACTTCTTACTAAAAAATGCGATTGGGTGACCCCTTTGTAGCAATACGCTGCCAATCCCAATATTGGAAGCATCCGTCTCCACTATAAAGTCTTGAGAAAAGTCTGGCAATTGTAGAACAGGTGTTGAAGTCATGGCTGCCTTAAGTTTGTCAAAAGCTGCCGAAGCTTGTGTAGTCCAATGGAAGTTGTCTTTTTTTAACAAGTCCGTAAGAGGCGCTGCAATAGATGCATACTGTGCTACAAATCGGCGATAGTATCCGGTAAGGCCCAAAAACCCACGCAGCTGCTTGAGAGAGGTAGGAGTCGGCCAGTCAACCATTGCAGCAATCTTTGAAGGGTCGGCTCGAACTCCTTTTGCGAAAACCAGATGTCCCAAGTAGTCAATAGTGGTTTGAAAGAATTTACATTTGGTTACCTTGGCATAGAAACAGTTATCCCGTAGTAGCTGTAAAACCATTCTCAAATGAATAACATGGTCGGTCACATTGTGGCTGTATATGAGAATATCATCGAAAAATACTATGACAAACCGTCGAAGAAAGGGGCTGAATAAACTGTTCATCGTAGCCTGAAACGTAGAGGGAGTATTGGTGAGACCAAACGACATAACCACGAATTCGTAATGCCCCTCATGTGTGCGGAATGCTGTCTTATGAATGTCCCTTTGATCCATGCGAATTTGGTGATAGCCAGCCCGGAGATCTAACTTGGAAAAAACCTGTGCGTGACCCAGTTCATCTAACAGCTCGTCGATGGTCGGGATGGGAAAACGGTCCTTGACAGTGATTCCGTTTAGAGCTCTGTAATCGACACAAAAACGCCATGTGCCGTCTTTCTTTTTAACTAATAAGATTGGTGAAGAATAGGGGTTGATGCTTGGCCGAATGAATCCGAATGAAATCATTTCCTTAACTAGCTGCTCAATAATATCTTTTTGAAAATGGGGATACCGGTAAGGCCTTACATTGACTGGAGCTGAGCCGGGTTGCAAAAAGATACGATGATCGATGCTCCTGTGTGGTGGTAGCGATTGGGGCTCGGCAAAGACGGAAAGGAACTCCGTGAGTAAGCCCTTGCCTTCACTGGGAAACTGGGACTCCACGGCTTGTAAGTCGCCAGAAGCTGTTGGATTGTCTTCAATCAATGTTGTAAGGCGAAATAAATCTTTAACGTCTCCTTCGCGGAGCAAGGCATGAAATTGGGTGAATGTGAGCTGGTGCAGTGCCACTGAGCGTGACCCTGCCAGTTTTACTGTACTCCCTTGCAACTGAAATTCCATTGTTAAATTCTTATGATCATGAAGGCATGGCCCTAATGTTTGCAGCCACTGCATTCCCAATACAATGTCCAAGCCACAGATGGGTAAAATGAATAAGTCCACAACAAAATGGTGACCCTGCATTATCCAGTCCACACCAGTACATATCTTTGAGCATACTAAAAAATTCCCATTACCCATGTAAACCTTGAAACGGGTGGTTTCTTCACATGATAATGCTAAACGATCCGCTAATGACTCCTGGATGAAGTTATTGTTGCTGCCTGTGTCGATGAGGACTTCCAAGGTTTCGGTGCCGTGTTTGGCCATGATTCGAAAGATGCGAGGGTTCAGCGAATTAGAGAGGGAGTTTAGACTCACTTCTGCTTCGTCCCCTGGGTCAGTAAGCTCTCTGTCATCCGTTTCAATCCCCAAATCACATTCCTCATCCTCCTGTCCACATAATATCAGCATCCTATTCTTGCATTTGTGCCCAAAACTGAATTTCTCGTCACATGTAAAACACAGTCCTTTGTCTCGGCAATCCTTCAATTCCCCGGGAGATAATCGCTTGACAGGAAGGGTTTGTGTGCTAGACCGAGGGTGGTTTGGCAATCCTAATGATGTCGACGTTGGAGTGGTGGACTTGAGAGCAAACACTTGTGCTGATGCGTGCCCGGAGCTCGGGGTAGGCATCCGATTAGGCCACCCGGACCTGGATACCTCTGAACGTTGGCGGAAACTCAAATCGTCATGGCGATCCTCAAACAATTGTGCCTTAGCCATCGCATCTGCCAAGTCTAACGGCTTAGCTAACAGAAGCTCCCTTCGGATTTCCAGCTTTAGACCCCACACAAAGAAGTTGAGAAACATTGCATCGGCTACCCCGGATATGCGCGGCATTAGGGCTTCAAATTCTGCTCGATATTGAGAAACTCCTCCTGTCTGAGTTAACTTAGAGATACGTCCCAGCGGGTCGTCGTATATGGATGTGCCAAATCGCTGAACTAACGCTTTCAAAAATGAATCCCAGTCCGTGATCGAGCCTCCCTTCTCCATCCATTGGAACCATGTGGATGGTGCTCCATCCAAGTGAAAGGCTACCACTGCTAAACGCATCGCATAATCAACCTTGTGTAAGTCAAAGAACTTGGTAATCTTGTAGATCCAATCCTCCACATTTGTTCTGTCGAATCGCGGAACCTTGACCCGAAGTGTCTTAAGAATCGAGTGTATGTCACCATTGTCCTGTGTCACTGAGGATCGCCCGCCCGAGACCCTAGTCCCCTCAACCCGAGCACTGCTATTCCCCTCCATTGCCGTGACCTGAGGAGATGGTATCGCAGCAAAACGTTCCTCCGTCTGAGCAGCATGTTGAGAAAGCAGAGTAGAGAACTTCTGAAATTGTTTCTCCAATTGCTCATCCGAGTACTGCTTGAAACTCAGCTCCATCGACTGAAGCATGGCAGCAAGTTCTTCATTCTTCATGGTGAGTTCAACAATGAAAGCACCAGTAATAGCAAAGGCACTCTTCGAGTCAGTGCAAAACTCCCAATTTGCCAAATTCTTGATAATCAATAATAATGCCCAAAGTCTCATTACAATCCTCATATACTCACTACAGTTTATCAAAAACGAAAATAACAAACTCATAACTGAAATAACAATTTGCTCCACCCTCTCACTGCCTTTCCAGCCTAACAAACTCGTCTAGCCAACGGGACTTCACTCGCCTTCTCTTTTCACGCGCTTTGTGCTCTTCTCCTTGTTCTCCTCTTCCTGAAATGCCCTCCTTCTGTTCGTGCCCTTCAACAACCTCTGTTTCCCTTGGTGTTGCCTGGCTGATCCACTCTTGGGCTCTGTCCATCAACCTCTTCTCATCTAATGGTATTAGGCTGCTCTTCTGGGCCGAAACTTCTTGGGCTGAACCACTACTCGTAACATTAAGTCTTCTATTCAGCACATGCCCATGCCTTGCATATGTTATAATAAATTTAGGGTAGAAATCGGAATTTGAACAAAACTGTCATTTATTTAATTTTTTTTTAAAGGAAATGGTCTAAACACCAGACTCCAGCCAACGGCCAGGTCTTCCAGGTCAGATCACTCTATTAAAACTAAACTGTGGCCCAAACTGAACTTAACCAGTCCATTACTCTACTGACCAAACTATACAAATTTTACAGTTATATATACATAAACCTTTTTTACCCTACAACTCCAATTTACCCAAAATTTTACCATACTCTACTCTACATGTTCGTACGTTCTTCAACTATGTACCCTACTCTTCTTTCAACGATGATTACTTTACAAGTAATAGAACCGAGAAAGGCCTATTCAAGGCCGTGAAACGACGCCGTCGTTGGGTAAAACGCTTTGCAAAGCTGGTTGTACTTTTGCATATCAAAGCTATGAATCTCCATGAGGCGTTTTTGCTTGGCGAGAAAGCGGCGGTGGAAGTAGCCCTGGAAAGTGGGCTCCGTCGAGGTCCGGAGGAAGAAGCCGTAGCCCAAGGCGAAATGGATCGATGTCACAAAGAAGCATATGGGCTCCATCACGTCCCAACTCAGCTCCCAAAAGGTTAGTCTCATGGCTGCCAGCGTTTGGGCCAGTACCAAGCCCAGCCCAATATAGAGCTCACCCTGGACCAATTCTCTTGCTTTCTGGTCGATCATGGATTTTTGTTTCTCCATTTCCTCCAGTGCCTTTCTTCTTGGATCGTTTGGATTGGCTACACTCTGACAAATTATGGCCTCCATAGATTTCGCCACCTATATTATCCATAATAATAAAAATAATTAATTAATAAAGAAAGAAAGATAAACTGAAAAATATCATATTAGTTTAGAAATTGTGAAATAAATGACGTAAACGACATTAAAAAAAAAAAAAGAGTAAAAGTAAAAAATGTATACCTGTTCTGGTCGAAGGAAAACGACGTTTCCCAAAACGATGACGTTTCCAGTTTCGTCTAACGTCTTTGCGAACTCCGCTCCTTGATTTTCGTTCTCACAACCTTCAACGCAGATTCGAAAGAACTCAGAGTAGGAAATCGAGCTCTCCGGGATCGCTCTGAGCTTTGATTTCAGCTTCTCGACATGTGCAAGCCGTAAGATCTTCTTAGCGTCCGATACCGATAAGCCGAAAACAGAATCGACGGCGGTGAGTTCTGGCGCAGGAGGACTCAGACAATCGAGTCGGATGCGATCGCTGGTAATGTTGGTTCCTCTCAGCTTCTCCCGTAGTTTCTCGCCGACGGGCAAGGACAGAAATTCATGCAGCCGAGTGGCTGATTTATCAGGGGCTCGCCTGTGAAAGAACCGCCGGAAAAATCCTTTCTCTGCTGAATCCGGCGACGTCACGTATTCCCGGTGGCATTTGGCGTTGCTGACGTCGTTTACGGGAACGATGGTGTTGATCGAGAGAGAGATTTCTGGAGTGAGTGACTGTGACGTGACTCTGCGGCCGTCTAACAGACGCTTTGCTAGCATTTTCCGGAGCGCCATTGATGAAAAGTAGAGAGTTTTTGTCGTTAAGGGTTTGATGTTAGAATAACGGAGAAGAGTCGCTCATATATATATATATATATAAGGTCCGAGGTGAGAGGAACTACTATCGTAGAGCAGAATCTCCAAGGCTGACGCCTGTCTGCATTATTGTCTTCTTTCTATATTTTTATTTTTAAAATAAAATTCAATAAATTAAAATTTTCTTGCGGTTGTTTTTTTGTTTTCTTGGAATTAAAATGGCATGGAATCTTTCGTGAGAAAAAGGAATCTACTTTTTCAAGAGTAAATAAAAAAAATCTGTATAAATTACGGGATGTAACCGTGAGAAGTAAAAATAACATAAAATAATGTCCTAATTTATTTTTATTTAATTATTGCAATGAATCTAAGCAATATTTCTGTTTCATCTTTTAAGAAACAGTTGTTCTACAGTAGATACGTTAGAATATTTGTTGAAACAAGTATGTTTGGTAGAGAGTTGAGAAAGGTGGAGTGAGAGAAATAAAGAATCTTTGTTTGGCAAGAGAGAGATGGAGGGAGAGTTCTCCCTCTAAATCATTAAAATTTAATAAGATAATTAAAATATATAAAATATTATTATTATTTTTTTAAAATAATAACAAATAATTATACTACAAAGGATAATGTGATAAATCGAATAATTAATCTCCTCTTTATTCTTTTAATTTTATTTATCTTACCAAACAAAATAAAGAAAAACTACTATACTCTTCATTCATTATAATCTCCATCATTTTTAAACTCCTCATCTATTGTACTTTCTCTTATTCGTACCAAACATAACCTAAAGGAAAAAAAAAAGAATCATATTATTTACACATTTATGCTGAAAAATTATGTCAATTTAACTTTTTTTTTTCCTTTAACATTTCAATATTATTTCTATATTATATGTTGGAATACAGTCATATGCTCTTATATGTATGTATATATATATATATGTTTATTACAAAAAATATATATATTTATATATTTATATGAGGCGGCCAATATATAATTCATTGAACTATAAATTACATCTCTCCATTCAAATAAGATGAAATGAAATCGATACAAGATTGAGCTCAACGTACGGCCTAATAAACTCATGCTCACATCCTTACGTACCATTGAAAAAAACCCAACCGATGTTTAATTATTTTTTCTTTTAACAAAATATATATATATATATTTATATATATTTGGATTACAAAAGAAAATGTGAAATTTTATCACTTTTATAAATTTAGGATAAGCCTTACAGGACAATGAAGATTAAATGCTTATGTTTATGGTAATATGCTACTCGAAAAGGAAAATCGTGCCAGATAATAAAATAAGAGTTACGTAATTTTTATTCTAGAATTTAATTAATTTATGAATTTTTTAATATATATTATTTATAGTATATATTTTTTTTATGAATTTTTTAATATATATTAATTTATGATAAGATATTACTGTTGCATTTTTATGATCAGAATATGAATAGTAACATGATTTAATTTATACTTTCCTGCTTAATATTTTAACATTGTATTTAGGATCAGAGGTATATGACAACAATACTATTCGTAACCATATAATTATGATTTAGTCAAATGTTTACTAATTCTCACAATATAATTTTATTATATCCATCGTCATTCCTATATGTTAATCCTATTGTTATCACATATTATAAATTTTACCAATAATAATATTTTTTGTGGTATACGTGCTAAATATTATTATGAGTTACTTAAATTTTGATAAATAATAATATTCCACATGGCATCATTTGTATTGATTAGTAAAAATCTCATCATCAACCAAGCTTGTGATCAATCTTTGCAACAAAATAGAAAACAAGAAAAAAAACAAACAAAATTTATGATCAAGAAGAAATAAGAAGATTGGTGGGACGTAGGGGGTTTATTGATTTATTTTCTTTAATTTATTATTATTATTCTGTGACTTATTTCGTGTATAATTTTATTAATTTGGTTTTAATTAAACATTGTCGATAATTATAAATTTATAACTTCATCGAGTTATTGCAAAAATTAATTTTAAAAAAAATCAATTTGTAACAAGTTACATATATATTTAAAAAAGGAACAAGTTTGAGTGTAAATTTTCGGTCTATATAGAAGTTTCAATCAAAGAGAAGGGGAATAAAATTGTAAACTATATCTAATTTAAAAAGAAGTACGCATTGAAAAACTCACCACTTCACAAATTGACGTTCTACTTTTCTCAAATTTTTATTGTATTTTATTTTTGTCGAAATATTATTTGAAGTTTCATCATTGTTATAAGTTAAGTTAAATATATTATTTATGTAATAAAATTAATTAGGGACGTAATTATTGTATAATTTTAATGATATGCCATATATTTAACATCAAACGTATTAAAATACTTAAAATTAAGAAACCAAAATTTTACAAAACTTGAATATATATTGTAATTTTATTAATTATTTTAATTTAAAATTAGTTTTAATAATATTCATATATATATATATCAAAAGTAATATAATTTTTATTTATTTGTTCTTGTTTAGTTTTTTGAGGAATGAAATTAAAATTTACAATAAAGCATTTTTTTATTCTTTTTAGTTTTTTTCTTCTATTAATTGATTAATTAAGAATGTCACATAAGTTTTGACTAATATATTTTTTTTCTCTTCCAATTTTCATAATAAATGGCGAATTTGTATTTTATGATAGTTTGAAAAGATTTTTCTTTTAGATTTGTTACACCCAAATTTCGACATTGTGTCATAAATGAGTCTCGAAATGTAGGCTTATAAAGCGTAAGCTTGAAAGTAACAAGCAGTGGCTGGATACTTGTATAAATTTGCATGATTCTTGAGTTTTTCTTGTTGGTGATCGAGCACAAGTTCAAAAGGCTTGAGTTTAATCATCAAGCTCGAAAGGGTGAATCTTCTTCGATGCATATGGGTGTTATTCGAACTTTAGTTGTGAGCTCGAAGATATTGGTCTTCGAAGATTGAGCTCGATGAAATCACTGGCTAAAGAGGAGGTTGACTAGAATAACGAGCTCGAAGTGTTGATCGATCTCGAAAGCGTGTAAACCTTGCATTCGAGGTCAGCAACATGTTTTGCACACGACAACTATTAGGAGATCCCTATTCCTTAGGGATTTGTTGTTATCTGATATTAACTCCCAATTGTCATGGGATATTATGTAATTAATGTATTTATTTGTATTTATTTTAAATTTGAATTGCAACTTCCCGAAATAAGGGGGAGATATTCTGACAACCAGGTCTATAAAGAGCCTGGGGAATTTCATTTGGAGGGACACAAAATTGTACTGAGAATACTTTGTTGAATTAGTTTGATAAAACTTTGAGAGAGTATCACGAATCAATAATATTGACTCGTGGACTAGGCAAATTTTAACTGCTGAGCCACGTAAAAGCCCTACTGTTCTTTCATTATTTTTAAATAGTTGTTTAGTGCTCTTCTAATTTAAGTTGACGAAAAACAGCGTCAACAATTTGGTGATTTCATTAAGAGCAATAAGAAAATCATTGGATTGTTTGTAAAAAATCTCCTGAATTACCAATGGCTTCTACGAACAACCCAGGTGCTGGTGGGCGACCATTGCCCCAAATACCTAAGGAGCAAACTCCTCATAATGAAGATTACCCGTAGAGAGCTGGGAAGCAACCGATGACAGACCACGACCTAGACGAGGGGAGTGCATCATCTGACTCCTGGGGGCCACCTACTCCCAGGCCTGACGAGGACCTTTATTATAATCTTGAGAGGTATATCCCCATTGTTGAACTGGAGATTCGCCAACTGCGCCAACAATTGGCAGAGGCCACAAGGCACAATGAAGAATTGGCTAGACATGCCACTGAGGTCCAGGCACCACCCCGAAGGCCCAGTGAAAGTCCCCGTTGGAGCACGACCGCCAGGTGGGCCGGACAAGGGGCTTAATAGGCTCAGCCAAGGCTCAAGGCAAACACTGGCGATAAACGCCCTAGAAGGGATACTCAAACCAATACTACTGGCAATCCGACTGTGGAGATAACTGCAGGAACAGGGAATAACCGAGCTCCTCCAGCAGCTTAGAGCTTTAACCCTGAATCTGTCAGGAACAACTCGGAACCAGTCCGGGTCAATTCTAGGCCTTCTAGACCCGACAATGGGAGGCCACTTGCTGGGAAAACTTTATACAGGATCTTTATTTATTTTCATGTAGATCTAATATTAAACAAATTAACATGCGGTTTAATGGTTGTATTAGTAGGCCGGGAGGGCCATAATTGTTTTAATTATGCCATTAAATGATTATATGCATGTTTATGTGAATTATATTATAATATGATGTTAAATGCATGCATGTGGGTCCACATTTGATTATTAGGACATTTTGGTAATTTGGCCGTTGATGGCATATTTGTGTATTTTGGTGCATATTGTCATTTATGGTTGGGATCCCATTATTATGGGGTTATATTCGAGCAATTCGGCATGAGACAGTCCTATATTTCAAATTAGCGGTTTTTTCATAACGGGGTAAATTATTGGGATATTGGATAATGGGAATGTTTATTTGATGATAAATTAGGAGTTATTGAGATTATGAGGAAATTCTGGGAGTTTTGACTATTTTTCCCCGGGGATGTTTTTGGGACCCCGACCATTAGGTTTTATTTGAGGTTACTTAAGCCTGAAGTAGTCTGTCAGAAAGAACCGTACGTTTAAAACACTTTCTCTCTCTCCCGTTAACCTTTGTGACGTTCGTGGCAATTTTGAAGAAATCTTGAGTTCTAGGAGTCGGAATCAAGCGAGGATCGAGGCATAGCGATCCTAGGAAAGATTAGAAGCTTCTTGACCAAAGGATTTAACGAGAAACAACCCAATCAAAGGTCATTCAAGCTTTCAGTTTTGAGGTTTAGAGTTTCTAAGCTTTGATTTGGATTTTGTGTATCGATGAGTTTTTGATTCGTTTGAGCCTCGGGATTTGATGATTTTGGATCATTGTGAAGTTTGAGAACTTTGATTTTTTGATTTGGAGGTGTTTAGGTATGTTTTTCAAAGGTTTAAAATGGGAGAAAATAGAGTTATGGTAGGTTTCCAAGGTGGGGCTGCGACCCTGTTCTTGGGCGTCGCGGCCCAAGCTCGAAGAAGAAGGAGGTGAGGTTTGTGTGTGCTAGGGGCTGCGACACTGAGTAGTGGGCACCGCGGCGCTTGCTCCTGGTGTGGCTGGGGGCCACGGCTCATGAAGGGTTTTGAGGCCAATTGGGTGTTTAGATCATGGGAACTCAGTTTTAGGCCTCGGGATCGTTCCTACTACCCAGTTTAGTGGGGTTCGATGTCCCGGAGGCTAAATTTTGTTTCGGGAACCTTTGTCATTTATTTTATTAATGGTGTCCCATATTTTGTTATGACTAGGTGACCGCTAAAGGACTTAAGGGTTGATCGTTCTCAAGGGTCGTTCTTTTATTCATTCTCGCTCGAATCAGAGGTAAGAAAACTGCACTCTGTATATATATGACATGCGTGATTGTGTTGAGGCATGTTGGTTATTGAATGTGGACATTGATTGCATATTAAATGGTTAGCAAATCTTGCTTATCTGTGTATGACATTGACTATTCAGAATCAGCACTGGTCGTATATTACTGACTTGAGAGTCAGAACCGGCATAAGCGTCTTGAACGTAGAGCAGATAAAAGATTAGATCTAATCGATATCAGCGTTGAATGACTCTAGGAGCATTAATGCTGGACCGACCCTAAGGTCGATGAAAATTATAAGCGCTTGACTAGTCTAAGACTAGTTACTCAGAGCCAGGGCCAAAGGCCTAGGTGACTGCTTGTCACGTGGCTAGGGAGCGGAATCCCATGGTTGTGACTCTATGGTCATGCGGTAGGTTGTATTGGTGACTAGTTCATTGAGCACCTATCTTGATAAGCTAGTGAAAGGATCACTTATTTGTAAAGCCCAGGTGACCCTATCGTCACATGGCTAATGGGAACGGAACCCACTTTAGTGACTTTTCTAATTGCCACTCCTCTATTTTGGAATAAAAATCCTGAATGATTATTATGATCATTGTTGATATTATATTCATGCAATATTGTATTTTCTTGTTGGGCTTTGGCTCATGGGTGCCATGTGGTGTAGGTAAAGGGAAAGAAAAGCTCACCCAGCCTTGAGTGGAGAGCTTAGGTGGTGCTGTGTACATATGTGGCCGCTTGACCACCACGGCCAAGGAGTTCTTAGAGGAACTAGGGGGTTTACCCTATTTTTTTTTTTGCCACTTAGGTCGGCGGGTTGTGAATTTAAACAGTAATGACCATTTTGAGTTGTAAATAACTTGTAAATGTTTTGATGGGCCCATGAACAGTTTTGTATTTTAAATAAAATATATCATTTCCTTTTGATTGGTTTTCCACCTTAACCTGTTAATAATACCTAGAAGCACGTTTTTAACCAAAGAACTCGGGTAGCGAGTTAAATTTACGGTTCAACGTTCACAGTAACTGTCCTGGGGTAACCAGGGCGTTACATTCTCTAATTCTTGTATCCTCTCTGTCGCAGAGTATTATCAAGAAACTGAACCGATCTTTTATTTTCTTCACAGTCTTCCAATGTATCCTTAGAATCACCTAGACTAGTGTGGGCAATTCTCAACACATGAGATAGATATAGAGAGAAGAAGAGAAAATAACAAAGAGGCTTAGAAAAGGACTTGTGTTTAGAGAGAATCTAAAACTATCAAAAAATCAGTGATTAAACTTATCTGTTGTCTCAGAAATCTCAACTTATGACTTCTCTCTATGCACTCATTTTATAGACTCTGTACGTCCTGAAATTCAACACGAGTCTTTTAGACAGCTTGGATACAGCTGTCTAGCCCAGTACTATAATAGATGACCCATAAGTTCACCCTGTCCCTATAAAGACAGTACGATTCCCAAGCTAAATAGCACGAGCTGATGAGTACAAAGCAATAGGCATGAGCTAGGAACACTTATGAAGCATGGCATCCAAGACACGAGCTGACTCTACGCTCAGCTCGGGATATGTTAATGATCTACTATGTCCATGGACCTTTATAAACCTGGATACGTTATATATAAACGTGCGTGATCAGACATCACATGTCCGTTTATCCCTGAATTCTCGGACACGTAACATAAACGTGCATGATTAGACATCACATGTCCGATTATGCCAGACGACCCATGATCAGTTTTACCTAATGATTAGACCATACCTTAATGTAAATTGTAATATTCATCATTTGTGCAAGACAGGTCAGAGGAAGGATTTGTATTCACATGATGACCCCAACACCTATCCTAGGATGGTTCTTCTATAAATACCAAGACCTTGGATAGGGAAGGGGGTTGGGTTTTTTCTCTATAATGCAAATACTCTGCCGAAATATAGAGGGATATACAGTAATAATATCGACTCGTGGACTAGGGGGATTTTAGCCTCCGAACCACGTAAAAAGGAATGAGTGTTCTTAACCTTTCATTTCTAGCATCCCTAAGTGTTATTTTCCTTATTACGGTTTATCCTTAAGCACTAATCTATTCCAGCTAATTACGTAATTCACTGTTGGCAAAAAACCACAGCAACAGTTTGGTGCTTTCGTTGAGAGCTGCAGATTAGTGCTGTTGTGAAAGATTCAGATAAAATTTCATCATGGTGGTCACTCGTTCAAGGCATGGTAACGAAACAGATTAGCATGGTGGGTAGGAGGCTCACCATACCATTGTTTCCGACGAACAAAACCCAGAGATTCAGCAGTGGTTGGGAAAACAACCGATGGGCCACGACGACATTGGAAGTTCAGCGCCTTTACCGCCGAATCCGAACCCGGATTACTTGACTGCAGTGGAGTTGGAGAACATGTAGCTGATGAGCCATCTAGCCAAAGCAAACAAGCAAATCGAGGAGGTCTTGGCTCGGCTACCCCCTCTTGAAATCGACGTTAACGTCGGAAAGAGGCAAGGCAGGCTCATATGTCCCGCCAGGATAGTTGACTCAGGCCAAGTCGATCGGTTAGAACCTCAACGCCGAGTTCTGCGCCCATGTCGCAAGATCACCAGGAAATCCCATTTGGTGGCTTTCCCAGGGATCATCAACGAATCAGTCTGTCTGTCAGAACCTCGACTCCGAGTTCAGCACCACCGTCAAATGCACCCAGGAGCGCCCATGGCAACCCACCTAGAGGGTGAAGGGCAAACTTGCAAAGCTAGCATGTACTAACCGACCTCCCTATGCCGCGATCAGATCGCCAGACACAAGGAATCAGAAATGGTGGAACAGAGCGACCGTGGGCTAATTTGGTCCGACCTGATGGGACGAGAATCGCCTCGCCGATTAGACATCCTCCGTCGCTGATAAGGCATCCATATCCACCTCATTCTATTCGAAACATCCCTATCCATGGAAACAGCAGGAGGAATCCTCTTTTCACTGCCCCTGCGTATGCCCCGCGAGCAAGCGGGAATATCCCAGATCCTCAGCCTCAGCCTCAAATGCAAGCTCTAAGTTTCTCTAATGGAGGTTATTGGATCGAGAGCTGCCGAAGCGGTAGGACCGGTGCAGATTTGAGGAATCAGCTGAGCTCGGCTCAGAGCCCTCAAGTTGATCCACCGATCGATCTGCGAGATCGTCTAAATTCATAAAGGAGAAATCCAGCTAGCGAAGGAGTCAGTGGCACTCACCACGAGGGGAGTCCTTCCAAAGTACGTGATAACGAGAATGTCCCACCAAACCAAGCTCGAGCTTGGAGGGACAATAACCCGCCAAACGTGTACGATCGAATGGGAGCTGTTGAACAACCCCAAGGAACCAAGGACCAAACCCTCGAGAGGTTAGCCTAGATGGAGGAGCTGATGAAAAGACTCCTATTAGAGAAGGAAAAAGATGAATATGACTCGGGGATGAGCTCGAGCTCTTCGCCCCCAACATCGCAGCAATAACATACCCGCCGGGTTTCAAGATGCCCCATTTATCAAAATTCGATGGAGATGGGGATCTATCCGACCACTTGGGAATGCTCAATACTCTGATGATGGCCCATAATATCGAGCCTGAGTTGAGATGCATGGTATTCCCTTCGACTCTGGTCGGACTGGCTAGGCAGTGGTTCAAGCAATACAAAAAGCATTCTATCAGCTCATGGAAGAGTTTCTTCGCTGACTTCAAGAGGGTATTCCGGGCCTCTCAAGCGGCTCGCATCAAGGCGGACTCCCTTGCAAATGTAAAGCAGCAGCCCGGAGAGCCACTGAAAGCTTATTTGAGTAGGTTTACCAATATTGCTGCGTGAGCTAGAGACGCGGATGAAAGTTCTAGGCTTATGGCGATGAGCATCAGAATCCTTGTTGGGGGCGACCTATGGAAATAAATCCAGAGAAAGGGCGTCAACACCGTGGATGAGTTCCTGAACAGGGCTCAAAGGTGGATCAACTTGGAAGAGGCGCGAGCTTCGATCGCAGGAACCAGCCAAGTCCCTGCCCAGCCCGTTAGAGCGGTAAAAGACATTGCAGCTATGGCTCAAACTGTTACCCAGAATAACCAAGAGGGAGGTAGCAAGAGGAAGGGAAGTGGTGAGGGCGGCCAGAATGGTTCAAAGAAAAACAAATCCGCGGAGAAGTTCAAACCGATCTATGCGACTTATGCTGACCTCACAGATACTAGAGAGCGCATTTTCTTGGAAAATTCTGCCCACCTTCTGTGGAAAAAGCCTGAGCCTCTAAAAAATCAAAGGAAGAAGAGAGACCCTTCAAAATTTTGTCGATTCCACAATGACATTGGTCACAACACCGATGATTGTAGGCACTTAAAGGATGAGATCAAGACACTCATTAGGGCTGGACCTTTGGCTCAGTATGCCCGGAATCAAATCACTCCTAATCAGCTCGCTGGGCAAAACATTCAATCAACTCTAGAAGTTCCCACAAATCAGACCAGAGCTTAGGTGAATCAGGATACCCCTCCTCCGATAACAAGGGGAGAGATAGCAACCATCTCCGGAGGCCCTCATCTGGCAGGCACGAGCAACGATGCCCAGAAGAGGTACATCAATGAGCTGAGGTCTCACAATGGAGTTGAGTTCATCCCGGAGCAGTGTTTATCTAAGAAACAACAATTGGAGAAAAAACCAATCAGTTTTACTGAAGAAGATGCTAGTCATGTCCAGTTCCCGCATAACGATCCTCTGGTCATAATTGTCCAGCTTTCCAATCAGAGAGTTAGGTGGACACTAGTGGATAACGGGAGTTCTATGAACCTGCCATTCAGGTCCACACTGGAAAAAATGGGATTGTTTGTAACCAAGCTGAAGGCAACCTCCATGATGCTGTATGGATTTTTCGGCGAGGGATCGGCAGCCATCGGAACAATCGAGTTAGTGATAATCTTGGGTGAGGGACCATGAACTGTTTTCAAGCTTCTCGAGTTTGTGGTCGTCGATTGTCCGACCGCGTACAATGAAATCTTGGGTCGAACCACACTGATGGCATTCGAAGCCATAACATCTGTCCGCCACCTTGTGATCAAATTTCCCTCATCCACGGGAATATGTACTGTCCAAGGCGATCAGCTTACTGCCAGGGAATGTTATAGCATTTCCATGAAGGGAAAATCACAACCCAGGTAGCAGATGATGGCCATACAGGATGGAGGCAAGGAATCTCAAGAAGTAAGAACTGATCCTAGGATGGAAGAACCTCAGTAAGCCAGTGGCAGGGGGACCACCCCGAATGATGATATTGATCCACGAATAGGCAAAGATAGATCCGAGCTCCAGGCTGTTGAAGAACTCGAAGAAGTAAACATCGATCCCAAAGATGCTTCGAGAGTGGTTAAACTCGAGAAAAATCTTGACGTTGAGAGAAAGGCGGAGTTGGTAAATTTTTTACAAGAAAATCTAGATGTTTTCGCTTGGTCTCATGAAGACATGGTAGGGATTAGCCCGAGTGTCATCATGCATACCCTTGGACAAAAGCATGCCTATGAAATCCCAGAAACAGAGGCGTCTAGGTACAACCCGAGCTGAAGCCCTGGAAGAAGAAGTAGCCCGGCTATTAAAATGCGGTTTTATTTGCAAAGCTAAATACCCGATCTGGGTCATCAATCCTGTCCTGGTCTCAAAGCCAAATGGAAAAGGGCGGACCTGCATCAATTTCTCTGATTTAAACAAAGCCTGTCCCAAGGATTGCTTCCCATTGCCAAGGATTGACCAATTGGTGGATGCCACCGCGGGACACGAGCTCATGTCCTTCATGGATGCGTACTCTCGATATAACCAGATTGCTATGAACCCCGCAGACCAAGAGCATACTAGCTTTATGACTCCAACCAACATTTACTATTATAAAGTCATGCCCTTTGGACTGAAGAACGCTGGGGCTACCTACCAGAGATTGGTCAACAGAATGTTCGCTGATCAAATCGGGAAAAACATGGAAGTGTATGTTGATGATATGCTGGTCAAGCCAAAAACTGTCGATAACCATGTTCCCGATCTAAAGGAATGTTTTGAGATCCTAAGGAGGTATAGTATGAGGTTAAACCCCCATAAGTGTACTTTCGGAGTGGCATCAGGAAAAATTCTGGGGTTCATAGTCAATACCAGAGGGATAGAGGCGAACCCTGAAAAAATCAGATCGCTACTAGAAATTCCTTCGCCCAGGTCACATAAATATGTCCAGAGTCTGACAGGAAGAGTGGCAGCCCTTAATCAGTTTATTTCTAAGTCCACTGACAAGTGTTTGCCATTCTATAACTTGCTTCGGGGAAATAAAAAATTTGAATGGACTGAGGAGTGCGAGCAGGCATTTCGCGATCTAAAAACACATTTGGTTGAACCACCAGTATTGTCTAAACCAACGGCGGGGGAGCCCCTTTTTCTCTATTTAGCTGTTACGAAAAATGCAGCCAGTGTCGTGCTAGTCCGGGAAGAGGACCGAGTTCAAAAGCCAGTATATTATATAAGAAAAAGACTTCTCGGAGCTGAATCACGGTATCCCTTAATGGAAAAGATGGCGTTCTGCCTTATTACGGCCTCCAGGAAGCTTAGCCGTATTTCCGATCCCATTCAATCCACGTAATGATTGATCAACCTTTAAGGCAGATATTGCAGAAACCTGAGGCATCGAGACATCTTTTGAAATGGGCAATCGAGCTCAGCCAATTCAAAATACTGTACATACCCCAAACTATGATCAAAAGCCAAGCCCTGGCTGATTTCATGGCTGAATGCACTGGATTCTAGGAGGAGCTTTTGAGAGAGCCGGTACAGGCATTGTGGAGAATCTTCGTGGATGGTTCATCTAACGAGAACGAGTCTGGAGTTGGGATCATTTTGATATCTCCAGAAGGGCATCGTTTCCACTCCGTACTGCGGTTCGGGTTCGAGGCGACCAACAACGAAGCCTAATACGAAGCTTTATTGGCCGGACATAGAGTGGCAAAGGAGTTGAAGGCCAGGGCCGTCCAATGCTATAGCGATTCCCAGCTCATGGTAAACCAAGTGTCTGGAGAATATCAGGCGTGGGGGACCAAGATGGCGGCTTACCTAGCGAAAGTGAAGAAGGAGTTGTCCGAGTTTGAAAATGGCCTAGTCAAGCAGATCCCTCGTGAGAAGAACGCCAATGTCGATGCTTTGGCTAGACTCGCTACCTCCAAGGAAGCCGAGACTCTGAGCATAGTACCGGTGGAATTCTTGGAAAATCTGAGCATGGCAGAAAGTACGATGGAGGTCGAGATGATCAATACCAGGCCGACCTAGATGACTCCCATAATAGAGTATCTTACGACAGGGAAGTTGCCTGATGAGCGAAAAGACTCGAGGATGATACTTTATCAAGCTCCAAAGTATGCAATCATGGACAGGATGCTGTACCGACGTGGCCATTCCTTGTCTCTTCTACGATGTGTTCTGCCAGAGGAGGCCAAAACTATTTTGCAGGAGGTGCATGAAGACTTCTGTGGGGATCACGCTGGGTGGAAAAACCTGGCCTTAAAAATATTAAGGCAGGGATATCATTGGCCCACTTTATCAAGGGATTCCATCTCCTATGTCCAAAAGTGTGACAAGTGCCAGTGGTTTTCCACAGTTGCTCGAGCTCCACCAGTCGAGCTGAAAATGATCTCATCCCCATGGACATTTGTGGTATGGGGAATCGATTTAATTGGAGCCCTACCCACGGGAAAAGGAGGAGTTCACTATGCGGTGGTGGCCATCGATTATTTCACGAAGTGGGCGGAAGCAGAGCCCCTGGCAGCAATCACCTCAAAAGGGCTCCTCGACTTTGTAGTCAAGAGTATTGTTTGCCGATTTGGACTGCCAAGAAAGATTGTGTCAGACAATGGAACTCAGTTCGATAGCGATCTCTTCACCAAATTTTGTGAGAGGCATGGAATAATTAAGAGTTTCTCTTCGGTGGCCTACCCACAGGCCAACGGACAGGTCAAGGTCGTGAATAAGACACTCAAAGCGAGCCTTAAGAAAGGTTGGACGAGGCCGAGGGAGTTTAACCTGAGCAGCTCCCGCAGGTACTGTGGGCGTATTGGACCTCCCACCGAACTTTTACAGGGCACACACCTTTCTCCCTGACTTTCGGAAGTGAGGTCGTCCTTCCTGTCGAAACAAAGATAGCCACGCACGGACTCCAGACCTTCAGCCAGGAGCAGAATGATGAATTGCTCAGCGCATCCCTTGACCTAATTGATGAAAATGAGAGGATTCGCAGCTACAGCTCGCTCATTACCAGCAAAAAATCACTCGTTATTTTAATTCAAAGGTCAGGAGGCGTATCTTTGGTTTAGGCGACCTGGTGCTCCGAAGGGTCTTTTTGGCCAGCAAAGACCCCAAAGACGGTGCTTTGGGTTTGAGCTGGGAAGGACCCTATAAAATAGAGGAGGTCGTACATGAGGGAACCTTCAAATTGGCTCGGCTTAATGGAGAAACAGTCCCACAGACCTGGAATGCTATGCACCTAAAGAAGTATTACCAATGATCATACCACCCGTCTATGTAAGGCTTAGTTATAAAAGCCATTTAATTTAAGAAATAAAAGAGTCATTGTGTATTTCTTGTATCTTCATATGGTTTCATCTACGTGTTAGTTCGGATGATAGTGTTTGTCCAAAGCAACCAAGAAAGTTCACTTTCTGATTACTTAGGGGGCATATAACCCGAGAAGGGGATTAAAACTTGGAAGTTAGTAAAATTGATTAACCAGTGTTTTTTCTAAAATACACGAGGTGTAAAAAAAAACTAACACAAACTAAGTTTTAATTAAAAATTCTAGATACAACTAGGTCCAAAACTTGGAAGTTAGTAAAATTGATTAACCAGTGTTTTTTCTAAAAAACACGAGGTGTAAAAAAAAACTAACACGAACTAAGTTTTGATTAAAAATCTTGGATACAACCAGGTCCAAAACTTGGAAGTTAGTAAAATTGATTAACCAGTGTTTTTTTCTAAAAAAACGTGAGGTGTCAATAAAACTAACACGAACTAAGTTTTAATTAAATATCCTGGACTCAACCAGGTCCGAAACTTGGAAGTTAGCAAAATTTAAGATCCAGTGGCTTCCTCAGAAGTTTGGGACAACGATAAAACCTAACAAAAACTAAGTTCGGAACATTCAAAATCCCGGATACAACCGGGTTCAAGGCCTGATACTTAACAGGTAGGATATAAATCAACATCAATTTTGGTCACAACCAAAATTAAAGTATCTATCTCGACCTAAAAGTCATTTCCTAAGATTTTGAATGTACAAGTAAAAAACATAAGGAAAAATCAAGGAATAGATAAAAAAAGTAGATACTGGAAAATAAATAAATTGTCTCAAGGAAAATAACCTCATACCGAGCCAAAACGGCAAATGTTTACAAAAATAAAAATATATAAAGTAAACAAAGGCAAAAGAAAATTAAGCTCTTCTAGGGTGCTCTGAGGACGTCACTTCCTCGATCTCCTGCTCTTCAGCGGTGGAGGCTTCCCTAGTCTCGGACTGCTTTTGTTGAATTCGAGCCTTGAACTTCTCAAGGTAGGGGTCCCACACCTCGGAGGCCAGGAAGGATAAGTTTCCATCTTGTTTGAAGGCCCAGCAGTGGTACAACATACTCTCCATGGAGGTTAGCGAGGCCGCCTTCTCCTCCTTGACAGCAGTCTCGGCCTCCATCTGTTTGGCTTTGGCCTCCGCGAGCTCAGCTTGAATAGCAGCCAAAGCAGCCTTCACAGCTTGCTCGCCCCCTTGAGATGCTGCAAGGGCAGCTTTTGCGTCCAGATCGCCTCGTTGAGCAGTTGCAAGGGCAGTTCGGGCGGCAGTGAAGGCTGTCTGAGCGGTCTGGAGCTCGGCCTTAAGCTCGTCATTCCTGGCCCTGGCCCGAGCTATGCTTCGGTGCTGAGCCAAGACCGCCTGCAAAAAGTAAAGAAGCAAGTTAGACAAGTGCTGGAATAAAATCAAAAGAGTATATTTAGATAAGGAAAGTTGGCTTACTGTAAGGTTCATCCCCAGCACGGACTCCATAATGTTCTCCGGGCTCCTTTCCTCGATCACCCTCAGGTCCTTCAGATTGGCCTTGTAAAAATGCTTCACCGTATGGTTAGCCGTCTTGTAGAGAGTCCCTCAAAAGGTGTCCGACATCTTCTCCAAGTCCTGGGCATTGACCGGAATACATACGGAGGTGGTGGGGACGAGGGGCGCTAGGGGATCAGCTTGTGCTGCCTGATCCCGAGCAGAGGTGGATGGAAACCGAGTAGGAGGCGGAGGTGGACCCCTTTTATCTTGAGCAGCAGTAGCTGGAGCTGTCGAGCTTTGGCCTTTCCCCTTAGCCGAGGATTTGGAGGTCGTTCCTGTTGCAGGTGGCACCTTCTTAGTTGTGAACCGGGGCTTCTTTAATAGTGGCCCTGAGTTGGACTTTCCCTCCTGGAAAATCGTTCGGATGTTAGGAACCCCTTGTTGTGCCATCTCGTCGCCTGAAAAAGAGTGAGAAAGAATGTTAATATACAGACAAAGTCATCAGTTTACACAAAATATATACAAGGTATAACAAAAAGTCCTACCCTCCGAGCTAGAGGATGAGTCTATTGCCACGACCTCCGGCCTTAGAACCGCTACGGGAAAGGGAGAGCCTAACTCTACAATTTCTTGGATTAGGGGAGGTTCAGGCTCAGGTTCAATCTCGGGGCTAGACTCCTCTACGTATTGCCTAAGTCCAGGGGCAAGGATACCCTGGAGCAGGGAGGCCCATGACCTAAGGTTGGTTCCATACTCTTCAAAATAGACCGACCTAAAGGATAGGGTGTTATCCATGACTACAGTGCCCCTGGGATGGTCCATGTCGTGATGTAACACTAAGTGATCCATGCACTGGAGCAGGGTTATGTTACGGTCAGGGTCATTAGGGTGACGGTGTACAAGCTGGTTTGGGTTAAACCTAACTAGCCTAAGGTCAGCGACAACCCTATCTAAGTCCCTAAAGGGGTACGGGTTACCTTGGCCGGAAGGGCCGACTACTGCCCCCGATGAAGCTCGTTCTACATAAGGGTCCCGAGCAGCCTCAGGAGCTCACCTTTTTCGAACGAGGGGGACCTCATCTTCTTCTTCCTCTTCGCCTTCGCCGACTTTAGCACCCCCTTCAGGGATAGACGCTAGCTTACGGATAGCCGCGGGGTTAGCCCGAGTTCGTCTGAAGGCCAGAGTCTAGCCTTCGGTAATTAGCTTACATGCCAACATCGTGTCACCAGACATGAGCTGGCGGTAATCCTTCTCACAAGGTAGGAGCCTCGAGAGGGTATCGTATTGACCCCCGAGGGTCACAGACTTGGCCGTCCTCACAAAAATGGCTACACGAAGATGCTACTCAGTTAATATACACGCGAAAAGAGTCTAGATACGAAGAGAATAATTTCACGAGCTAAGAAAGGAAAGAAGACTTACGAGGACGGTTGAAGTAGTGATGTTCGCAGTTGCAAAGCCCATTCGACATAAATAATTGATCTTTATAGTCGTTGGGATGGCTAGGCAGCTCGATGACTGCAGGCGAGTTTGAGAATCAGGTCAAGAAGTAAAACCCGTCACCTTGCCCTCGTTGATTTGGGCTGGCCTTGAGGCAGAAGAAGTAGAGAATGTCCACGGGGGTGGGGACCTCCCACTCATGCTTCAAGAAAAGGTACTTCAGCCCCACCAGCAGCTGATACGAGTTTGGGGGGAGATGAAGCGGCGCCAACTTCATGTAGTTGAGAAAGTCAGCAAAGTGTTGATTGAAGGAAGGAAGGATCTTGCCTTTAGGTGCTCATCACTCCAGGCCGTAAAGTCTTCCTGAAGTGGTGCACAGCTCCGTTCCCCTTCAAACAGAGGTCGAGCAATTACGACACCAGTCCCGACCTCAATGTTGTGGGGCAGCATAATCTTGTTGACCCTTCCTTGGGTCATGATCTTGGAGGCTATCCTCTCTACCTCGAAGAAGGCATCAGGTTCGACCACGACCTCCTCCTCCACCACGGGGCCAAACTGGGGGATGGGGGATTCAGAGGCGACCTCTTTTCCCTTATTGGCTCATTGAGACGATGAGCCAGCTACATTCTTCTTGGACGCGCCTTTCTTGGGTGCCATTAGCTCGCCTATCGAACAAGAACGATGGAAATCTTAGTAGGCGACCTAGAGTTTTTATACAGGCAAGAAATAACAAAGAAAGGCTGAGGATTCTAACACACAAGCTGAGGCAATCTCAGCCCGCGGTGTGGTGCCACGCGCTACCTATGCTACACACCTAGGTTTCCCAACAGACCCCTGATGTTTAGGGATCCGTATGTCAGAAAATCAGGCCACTACCCTCCTTGGGGAGCGGTTTAAAGCAAAACCACCCAAGAAGCGTAACCGCTAAGCAACTAGTTTCGAACCCTAAAAGCTTTTCACCTTCTATATCCTAAATGGGTATTTCCTAAAATCTACCATAAATTACCCAGTTTTATGGATACCACAGTTCTAGAGGTATTTTCAAGACCTACTTAGTAAAAACTAAGTCGAAGCCTATGTGCCAAAGACATTTGGGAAATAATCTAATATGGACTACGGAGGAGTGCGGATAGGCATGTTGTATATATATAAAAAAAAGGGATGAGGAAGAAAACCCGATAACCAGTAAAAGAAAATTTTTTAGCAAAACCAAAAGACTTATAGTATGTTCTTCAGGTGAGAGAAGTAAACTTTGCAGGGGAAAGTTCCCGGAATAATCCTGAGCGATTGGGTTTCTGAGATTTTTTGCCACATATGGTTTTCGGTTTCCTCCGAGAAACGAGAAGGGTTGAAAGTGTAGAAGAGAGAAGATGTGGAAGGATTTCGAATGAAATGTGGTGAGTCCTGGAATTTTCCAACCCTATTTATACGTAAAATGCATAAAGCAGTGTGGACCGTCTGATCAAACTAGGGCAAGATCCGAGGATGGTGTTTCAAAAGACGAAACGGCGACAAAAAGGTGGCCAGGCCATTAATGCAAACCTCGAAATCCGAACAGACGCTAATCGCGGCGTACCACGTGTCTAGTACTCAAGTAAGTAACAAACATGGATAATAACGACAGAAGTTTAAAAGTCCCCGCCGTGTAAGTCAGAAAATGACATCATAGAACACGAGCAGGGACTTGGGGGGAAAATGTACGTCCTGAAATTCAGCACGAGTCTTTTAGACAGCTCGGATACAACTGTCTAGCCCAGTACTATAATAGATAACCCACAAGTTCACCCTTCCCCTGTAAAGACGGTGCGATTCCCTAGCTAAATAGCACGAGCTGATGAGTACAAAGCAATAGGCACGAGCTAGGAACACTTATGAAGCATGGCATCTAAGACGCGAGCTGACTCTATGCTCAGCTCGGGATATGTTAATGATCTGCCATGTCCATGGACCTTTATAAACCTGGATACGTTATATATAAATGTTCGTGATCAGACATCACATGTTCGTTTATCCCTGAATTCTCGGACATGTAACATAAACGTGCATGATTAGACATCACATGTACGATTATGCCAGACGACCCATGATCAGTTTTACCTAATGATTAGACCATACCTTAATGTAAATTGTAATAATCATCATTTCTGCAAGACAAGTTAGAGGAAGGATTTGTATTCACGTGATGACCCCAACACCTATCTTGGGATGGTTCTTCTATAAATACTAAGACCTTGGATAGGGAAGGGGGTTGGGTTTTTTCTCTGTAATGCAAATACTCTGCCGAAATATAGAGGGATATACAATAATAATATCGACTCGTGGACTAGGGGGATTTTAGCCTTCGAACCACGTAAAAAGGAAGAAGTGTTCTTGACCTCTCATTTCTAGCATCCCTAAGTGTTATTTTCCTTATTACAGTTTATCCTTAAGCATTAATCTATTCCAGCTAATTACATAATTCACTGTTGGCAAAAAACCGCGTCAACAGACTCAATTAGGCCACTTAATTTAATTAAAAAATCAATAAAATAATAGCAATTTTAAAGCCCTAGGTCAAAATTATCATGAACTTTAGGCCCGTGAAATTTCCCATTTGATTATAAGCCCATTGGACTTAAAAACAACGCCTGTATTATTTTCTATGGATTTAATTAATTAAATAATCATTTAAATCCTTTATCAAATTAATTATTTATAATTTGAACCTTGATTTAAACTTATTTATTAATTTAGATACTAATTTATCTTAATTAATAAATCTGCCATAATTTCTCTTTTCTTCTCTAAATTACATAACTCTGTGAAGCTATCCAAAATTGACCTGGTCAACTTTGATAATTCTAATTGATAGTTAAATCAATTAATTGAGACTATCTAGATGATTTTATCCAAGGTACAATGGGGACCACGGGCCTATGAAATCAAGCTCCAATAAGTTATCATAAATCTAACAAATAAATTTACTAACTTATTAATTCATCGTGACTCCACTATAGACTCGGAATTGCACTCTTGAATTCATAGAACGCTCTATAACAAATATAGATACGCTATTAATTATCCATTGTTACAACCATAATTGCCTCTCAATCCTCTATAGACGATCTACAATGAGATGGGACTAAAATACAATTTTACCCCTCATTGTATTTTATTCTTAAAACACTTAGTTCCTTGTAAATGATATTTCAGTAAACTAATTTAATTACTGAAATGAGATCTCTATCATTTAACACCTTGAACCAAACTAAAAGGAAACCATCATTTCACTTCTTCATCAGAAGCTATAGATGTTCATATCTATGATTAACACTCCCACTCAATTATACTACCGAGTTCCCAAGAGTTAAGTATGGGCTAGTCCGTAGGGTAAGCTAGTAATGAACAAGTCAAAGAACTCAAATAATACAATTAGTTAGAATACTAACCACTCAGAATTGAGATTAAATTGACCTATGGCCAACTATATGATATGACTAGAATAGATAATAACGGTATGCTTACTTATCTTATCAACTGTTAATATCTGTCCAGTCCGATGTAACAAATACATCCGATCTTATCTACTTTGCTAATGTTATGGAAAGAACATAACACCACAATGTGTAAGTAGATGATATCGTAGATTAGCAAATCAGTGTATATCCTGTGCACGAAACTTATTTTGAACATATAATCATATTTATATTCCACCGTGATTACGTCACTATAAATAAGATTAGCTATATGCTCGGGATTTAATAGAAGTTTATATTAAACAAATAATCATGAAAATAAAACATGTGAGCAAAGTGATTGACCAAGTCAAACAATGATTTCTATTCTTTTATTGATAATAAAATGAGATTACAAAGAATTTGAGTTTTAAAACACCATCGCCTATAAGGAATCTGCCATCTCCTATAAGACACCCCTCATCTGTCCGAGAGGCACCTCGGCCAGCTCCTCATAGGAACCAGGCAGGGGAGCCTACACCTCAAAGGCCATCTTGTAGTGGCAGCCGAGATGGGAACCGTCGAACGCGACCTGGACCTGGGGGCGAGAGAGAGGCGACTCGAGGACATAGGGCTGCCCAACTAGCGGGAAGCCACATGTCAAGATCGCAAACAACCAGAGCAAGAAGGTCGGTGGAAGATCCACCTCGTAACCACCAAGCCCATCAACCAGAAATAAATGTTAGTTTTATGAGTGGGAGCTTAGACCTTACTAGGTCGGTAAGCATATATGATATCGAACCCAAGAATACTGGGAATTATGGCAATAATACTGATCTTTGAGATCATCTGAACCAGAACCAGAACCAGGGGTAGGCCAATCCCGCAAACCCCGATTTACGCGATCATTTAAATAGTCGAAAGGAACCTGTACAGCATACATATGGGAATCAATATAACCCTATGCTGGGGTAGGGAGCTGGAGTTTTTATAAACAATAACCAACTTCCCCAAGCACAAGCTCAGCGTCCAGTGGACTTGGTCCATGAGAGAATTAACTAGCTCGAAAGAGCGTTTAGGCTCCTCCAGGATGAAAGGAATATGGACAAGGCTGATACCTCCGATGAGGAGCTCGAGCCTTTCGCTCCACATATGTCCAATATGCCATTCCCTCATGGGTTCAAGATACCCCATGTAACTCCCTTTGATGGGAACTTAGACCCATATAGTCACCTGAGCACATTCAATACCATCATGCGAGCCAGCAATGTTGGTTATGAGCTCAGGTGTATGTTATTTCCAACCACTTTGGTAGGACTAACAAAAATCTGGTTCAAAAAATTCAGAAGACATTCGATCTCATCTTGGGATCAGTTAGCAAAATAATTCAAAAAACAGTTCAAGGCCATGGTAGGCGTCATGCCCGAAGCCTCGACCTTAACCAATGTTAGACAGCAGGCAAGAGAATCGTTGAAAAGCTACCTCACGAGGTTTAACATAGAGGTGGCACGAGCCCGCAATGTCGATGACAGCGATCACCTTATGGTTGTACGAGCTGGTATATTACCAGGGAGTCCTCTTTAGGATGATATGCAGAGAAAATCGATAAGGACAATAACAGAGTTCAATAAAAGGGCCTAGAGATTTGTCAATGTAGAGGAGGCGAGGTCAGCATTAAAATTGACCCCTCAGCCCATAACTACAATGACGAATGTTAACTCAGCCTCGACCTCGGCTACCCCATCGACATCATGACCCTCAGGAGATAACCCTTCAAAAAGAAAGAAAAACAAAGGGAATAACTCTGAGGCAGATGGGGGGAAAAAGAAGAGGGGAGGCAAGTATTTCTTCGTTTATACGGTTTACACCGAGCTCAATGAGACTCGGGAGAATATCTTCCTCGCAAATGAGAATCAGGTCCTGTTTATACTGTAACGCCCCAACTCCTGGGACCGTTACGGTGTGCCTTGTAAACAGTGCAAAACTCGCTAATCGAGTCATTTGGCCAAAATCGTGAACTAAGCATGATTAGCGGTTTAGGGATTAAAAACTTTGGTTAAGATGTAACGTTTCACTAGAACGTTTAGCATATACATTGGGATCCCGAAAATATAATTTCAGAGTTTATTACAGAAAATATTTACAACAGGCCGTACTAAGCGGCAAAACAGGGTTCAACCCTAGTTCCACTTTAAACCTCAGCCGTGGCGGACGAGCAGCTGCATATGTACACGTCATCACCTAAGCTCTCCAACTCAAGGATGGTCCAGCTTCCTCTTGCCTTTACCTGCACCACGTAGCACCCGTGAGCCGAAGCCCAGCAAGAAAACACAATATAACATGATATGATATCAACTATAACCATAGTAACCATTTGGAACCAACGGTCCATCCAGATAGGTGACAATAGCCAAAAGTCACAATAATGAGCATCGCTCCTTCTAGCCATGTGACGATAGGGTCACCAGGGCTTAACTGATAAGTGATCCTTTCATAAGTTTGATTAGGACAGGTGCATGGTGAATGGTCACCAACATAACCTTCCTCCCGACCCTAGAGTCGTGCAATGGACATCGTCCCTTGGCCATGTGACAAACAGTCATCGGGGTCATATACCTTGGCCATAAACATCTGGTCATAGACCAGGCAAGCGCTTATAGTTCTCATTGACCTTCCGGTCGGTCCAGCACTAATACCCCATATGTGTCATTCAATGCCGACCTCGATTAGATCTAATCTTTAATTGGCCCGGCGTTCGCTACGCTCTGCCACTTTCGACCCTTGGGTCGGTAAAACACGACCAGTGCTCAGCCCGTGGTGAACTCAACTAATAAGTCACAGCTTCACAGAAGGATCTGACACCATTGTCGATTCTGACTAATAAGTCAGCGCCATACACAGGTAAGCCATGCCACCAAACATATATCACATGTCCAATATCCATAGACAAGGTATTTAGCACGCTTTCTAAACAGATGCCAGTACAATTAGGACCATATACAACCATAGAGGCTCAAGCTCTGAACAATATCATACCCAGTATACAAAGCATGTCCAAATCACATGTTTCTTATGCATCATATGCAATATATTCAACAATCCAACATGCACCAATAACAGCCATGCATGTCACGTTTAATAGCCAACCAACATGCATCAAAAATAGCCATGCATGTCACGTTCAATAGTCAACCAACATGCACCAAGAATAGCCATGCATGTCATACTCATTAATCAACCAACATGCATCACAATAACCACGCATGTCTCATATACACAGGGTGCAGTTTTCTTACCTCAAAGTCGAGCTAGAACTACTAAAAGAACGACCCTTGAGAATGATCAACCTTTAGTCCTTTAGCGGTCACCTAGTCATAACCAAATATAAGGTATCATCAATAAAAATGATCAACATAAGTTTCCAAATCAATATCTAGCCTCCGGGACATCAACCCCTACTTAACCGGGTACTAGGTACAACCCCGAGGCCTATGGCTTGAATCCCCATGCTTAAAAACACATTTTTAGCAAAATTGGCCTTAAGGGCCGCGACCCTCCCCTGCTGCGCCGCGGTGCGCCCTCAAACAGAGAGGGACTCCCCCTGCCAGACGCCAAGGGCCGCGACGCTCCCCCGCTGCGCCGCGGTGCCCAGCCCAAACCAGCAACCGACCATGCACGAACCAATTTTTTCCCCTGTGCGATATCTTCTCAAACTAGTCCTTCAAACCTTCATAAAACCTCCTCCTAACATACAATTAAACCCCTAGACAACACCCATAACCTCCCCTCATCAAAACCCAATCTTATAATCCATCAAAACCCCTTTGAATCCAAACTTTTAATAAGAAATCAAAGCTGAAAACCAGAGAAGAAAACAAAGTATCACCTGAGTTCAAAGGCTAAAACTCACCTCAAACACAGCTTTGAATCCCCTTTAATGGTTGTAATAAGTCCCCTAGCTGCCTCCTTTGATTTCCAAGCTCAAAACCCCAAAGTGGCTCTCAAAATTTGGAAGAGATATGGAGGAGAGTTTTGTACGGGAGAGAGAGAAGGAGAGGGTGAGGATGGCTCTATTTTAACTCTGTTTTCTACAGCCTACTAAACCTCATGTATATCCAAGCCAAATGACCTAAATGCCCCTAGGTCATTTAAAGGCTTCTAAGCACTCCCAAGGGTAAAATCGTCCTTTTCAACCTATACCGTTAATTATAATTAACGCTCTCCAATTCTCGCTAATCCTAATATCCTCAAACACCAATAATTCATATCCCGTTACCCTAAAATCCCCGGTAACGCTATAATTACTAATATCACCCCGAGACTCACCCCGAGCCCCGAGCTCAAACCCGTTATGACTAGACCGAACACTTACATCTCATGATCGTCTCATGTCGATAAGCTCGAACCAATCCACCTTATAATGTGGCTATATTAATTAATCACAATCATACACCCAAAATATACAATTGCGCCCACAGTGGCCAAATTACCAAAATACCCTCACAATAATTAATTCTCCCATATGCATGCACCCACCATCATATAATAATATAATTCACGTAAACATGCATATAATCATTAAATACTATAATAAATCAATTATGGCCCTCCCGGCCTCCTAATCAAGGTCCTAAACCTTATTAGGAAATTTGGGGCATTACATATACGACCTGGCCCAATACGAAATCAAAAGGCAAAGAGAGACTCCAACAAGAATTATAGATTCCATAGGGACGTCGGACATACCAATGATGAGTGCCGACAACTGAAAGACGAGATCGAAGGCTTAATCTCGAGAGGATATTTTAGACAATATGTAAGAAACTGGAATACCAATCAAGCATCGTCTAGATAGAGGGCAACATCTGCGCAACCTGCCTTGCAGAATAACAATTCCTGAGCAAGGGAAGATGATCGACCTCCCCCGATAGATGGAGAAGATGAGGTAACCATCTCCGGGGGACTGCACCTTGTTGGATCAAGCAAAAATTCCCAGAAGAGATATGTTAACGGGCTTAAGACTTGGGACGGTTCTCCCTATGAACCTGAACCACGAGCTCCAAAGCAACCCATTACTTTTATAGAAGAGGATGTCTCACATGTCCAGTTTCCCCATAATGATTCCCTGGTCATCACACTTCAGCTCGTGAACAAAAGGGTGTGCAGAGTCCTAATAGATAACAGGAGCTCTGTTAATATCCTTTATAAGGCCACTCTAGAAAAGATGGAACTCATGCTTCGAGATTCGAAAGCTTGTGCAAAAACATTGTATGAATTTTCAGGGTAAGGGATTGCTTGTACGGGATCCATCGAGCTCCCCGTAACCTTGGGAGACTATCCAGTCTCGGTAACCAAGATGATGGAGTTCGTGGTGGTGGACACCCCATCAGCCTACAACGTATTGCTCGGGAGACCAGCCCTGATTGGGCTGAGGGCAGTGTTGTCTGTTAGGCATTTGGCCGTCAAGTTCCCAATGTCTAGTGGCATCGGGACGCTGAAGGGAGACCATCTCATCGGACGGGAATGCTACAACATTTCCATGAGAGGGAGAAACCAAACAAGTGCACAAACACTTGTAGTTATTTGGGAGATGGACAGATCCTTATTTGAGTTAGAAGAAGAGATTGACCCTAGGGTTGAAGAAATGGTCGATCTGGAACCATTGGAGGAGCTTGAAGAAGTAAAGCTCGATGAGAAAGATACCACAAGGGTGGTAAAGATAGGGAAAAATCTTTCCAAAAATGCAAAATAGAAATTAACTTGCTTTTTGAAAGAAAACCAGGATGTGTTTGCATGGTCACACTCAGATATGGTAGGGATTAGTCCGAGTATTATGAGCCACAAACTCAACATAGATAAGAGCTTCCCCCCAAAGCAATGAAAAAGGAGGCTCCTGGATGATGATAGAAAGAAAGCCCTAAAAAAAGGAGGTTGAAAGGTTAAAAGAAAATCGGTTTATCTGAGATGCTTTCTATCCTGATTGGATAGCCAACCCTATGTTGGTGCCGAAGCCCAATGGAAAATGGTGAACCTGCATTGACTATTTCGACCTCAACAAGGCATGACCCAAGGATTTCTTTCCTTTGCCTCGAATCGACCAGCTTGTAGATGCCACTACAGGCCACGACATCATGTCCTTCATGGATGCTTATTCTGGATATAACCAGATTGCCATGAATGCACCTGACCAGGAACATACAAGCTTCGTGACCGACAAAGGCTTGTACTGCTACAACGTAATGCCTTTCGGGCTCAAAAATGCTGGAGCCACGTACCAAAGATTGGTAAATAGGATGTTCGCTGAGCAGATAGGGAATAACAGGGAAGTTTATGTGGATGATATGTTAGTCAAGTCCAAATATAACAATAACCATGTAGACGATCTCGCTAAGTGTTTTACTGTACTCCAAAAATACAACATGAGACTCAACCCACAAAAATTCTCATTCGGAGTATCCTTAGGTAAGTTGCTTGGATTCATAGTGAATGCTCGGGGTATAGAGTCTAATCCCGACAAGATCAAAGCATTAATTGACAAGCCCTCACCTCGAAAACATAAAAATGTTCATAGCTTAACTGGACGAATGGAGAACTTAATTAGCTTTATCTCAAAATCTGTAGACCGATGTATTCCATTCTTTAATCTTGTGAGAGGGGGCTAGAAGTTGGAATGGTCAGACGAGTGTGAACTCACGTTTCAAAATCTTAAGAAACACCTCACCGAACCACCGATCTTGTCTAAACCAATCGCAGGGGAAGTTTTATACTTATACCTCGCCACAATCGAGCATGCCATTAGTGAAGTACTTGTACAGGAGGATAAGAAAGTACAAAAGCCTGTATACTACATCAGCAAAAGGTTACTAGGGGCAGAATCGAGATACCCATTAATGGAGAAACTGGCTTTGAGCTTAGTGCATGCATCTCGAAAGCTTCGACCCTATTTCCAAGCACATCCTATTCATGTGTTAATTGATCAACCACTGAGGCAAGTATTATCCAAGCCAGAAGCATCTGGGAGATTGTTGAAATGGGTTGTCGAGCTCGGATAGTTCAAGATTACCTATCACCCTAGAACGACGATCAAAGGACAGGATTTGGCAGATTTCATCGTCGAATGCACAGGGATCTCCAACGATGAAGTCATAACCCCAACCCGCAAGCTGTGAAGACTTTACGTTGACAGGTCCTCAAATGAAAATGGATCGGGGGCAGGGATCATTCTAATCACCCCAATGGGAAATCGCTTCCACTTGTCGCTAAGGTTTGGCTTTGAGGCATCAAACAACGAGGCTGAATACGAGGCGTTGTTATCAGGACTTCGGATAGCCACCAATCTCAAAGAGAAAGCCATTCATTGCTATAGCGACTCACAATTGGTTGTTAACCCAATCCTAGGTGAATATTAGGTTCGTGGAATAAAAATGGCGGCTTACCTGGAGAAAGTTAAAGCAACATTTAGAGGGGTTTGAGTTCTACGCTATAGAACAAGTTCCCCGAGAACGAAATTCAAATGCAGAGGCATTTGCCAGGCTCGCGACGACTAACGAAGCCGACACACTCAACGTGGTCCCAGTAGAATTTTTATCGTCCCCGAGTATAACTGAGTCTGAGGAAGAAGATATAAACATGATTGACTCGCAACCCACTTGGATGACCCCGATAGTTGACTACCTCGAAACTGGAAGTCTCCTAACAGACTGGAATGAGGCTACAAAGCTTATGTACAAAATACCAAGATATACCATCTTGGAAGGAAAATTGTACAGAAGGGGATACTCTATGCCATTACTTAGGTGTGTAACTCCCCCCGAGGCAAAGAAGATTTTGGAAGAAATCCATGAAGGATTTTGCAGAGATCACACAAGGAGGCATAGCTTGTCAAAAAGGTGATTAGGCAAGGATACTTCTGGCCAACAGTCAAGGCAGACTCATTCGAGTATGTCAAACATTGTGATAAATGTCAACGGTTCACTTCGATACTGTGAGCTCCACCCACCGAGCTTACCATATTAAGCTCCCCATGGCCATTCACAGTATTGGGAATCAACCTCATAGGCTCCTTGCCAATTGGAAAATATGGAGTAAGATATGATGTAGTCGCCATCAACTATTTCACAAAATGGACCGAGGCCGAACCCTTAGCGACCATCACCTCGAAGAAAGTCCTAGATTTTGTGGGGAAAAACAACATCTATAGATATGGGATGCCCAGGAAGATTGTATAGAATAATGGGACCCAGTTCGACACTGATTTGTTTACGCATTTTTGCGAAAAGAATGGGATAGTAAAAAGTTTCTCCTCCATGGCCCATCTCCAAGCAAATGGCCAGGTCGAAGCGGTTAACAAAACTTTAAAAAGTTCTATGAAGAAAAGGCTATAGAAGAAAAGGGGAGTGGCCAGAGGAGCTGCCTCAAGTCCTGTGGGCATATAGAACAATGGCAAGAACCTCGACGGGGCATACCCCTTTCTCCCTGGCTTATGGGTGCGAGGCCATGTTTCCCATCGAGGTCGAAATCCCAACCATAAGGTGTGACGTATATGACCATACTTCAAACCAATCCCAGCTCGAAGAAAGTTTAGACCTCATCGAAGAAAGACGAGACGAAGCCCAATTGAAAAATGTTGCATACCAGCAGAGGGCTATGAAATATTTTAACAAGAAGGTCCGGGATAGGAAATTTGGATTGGGAGACTTGGTGTTAAGGCGCGTGTTATTGGCCACACGAGACCCATCTGCTGGGGTGCTTGGGCCTAATTGGGAGGGACCCTACCAGATCGAGTCCATTATTCGACCTGGAGTTTATAAGCTAGCAAGGCTGAATAGAGGACTAATTCTACGAGCTTGGAATGGTGAACATCTACGACCTTATTATCAGTAATGTAGGAATGGTGTTTATCCGTTTAACCAAGCATGTATTTGATTTTTTGCTTTCTATCAATAAAGTACTAAATTTCATGCAAACGTTGTATTTTTATTGTTATACTATTTTGCAAACCTTTGAAATTCAATTACCTAAGATTGCAATCATAGGATATTAAGGGGGCATAAGTGGTATACAATCATACCATAGACTCGAAAAAATATAACATAAATATAAAGTAACCCGACACACGCGAAACTAAACATGTTTGGATTATTAACCCGACATGAAGAAAACACTAAGTGTATGGATCATTAACCAAACACTCGAACTAAACAAGTCTGGAACAAACCAGCAAAACCTAATTGACAGTCAAAAGTTGGAATTCTAGATAACCCAACTATAAACTATAAGTCGAAACTAGAGATGGAAATTTTTGCAAACAAGTTTCGACATCGCAACCTCGAGGCCATACTTGAAGATGAGGAAAAGTAATTGGAAAAACAGAATATAACTAGACTAACAAGGTTACATACCAGTTGAGTATTTTTCAAATACATGGTAAAAGTAAAGTTCGACATTGACAATAGCGAAGTCGAACATGGGCATTTCAGATAAACTATGCACGAATGTATTGAAATTCAAACTTAAACCCAACATATATATTTGTACAAATAAACAAGTATAAAAGCAAGTCCGTAGTAATATGCTCGAAATATTTCGACCCAGAAATATGATGCATAATGTTAAGGAAAAACAGACATCTAAAGGTAGTCAATGTGCAAAACGGGCTTTCGAGCCTTCAAGTTTAAAGCATAAAATCTACTATTAAGATATAAAATCATAAGATAAATAAAATAGCTCAGAATCGAGCTATAAATTGTCTTTGCCTCAAGGGCACAAAAATATAATTACAAGTGATAATGGGTCGCAGCCCATGATTTTGATTTCAGGGGTTAGATGCCTCTTCAACTGCAGTCCCGGAAACTTCCGCCATCTCCTCAGCCTAGAGTCTGGCCTCTTCCTCCTCAAGACGAGCCTGCCATTTAGCAATGAATTTGTTCTCCAGGCTAGCAAGGAAGCTAGTGTCGAGGTCGGGTTGTTAGCCCAAATTTGATACATTGCCATATCTACGACGCGATCTTTTTTGGTCTTAAACTCCTCAAGAAGACGAGCCTTCTCACCCTTGATAACCTCAAAGGTCATCTTCCAGCTTGGCATTGAGTCCCTGAATTTGTTTGATCTCGGAGTTCCTGGCCTCGACCTCCTTCAAGGTCGCTTCCAGCTTCGATTCAAGTTCGGGAATCCTTTGGACCTCTTTCAAGGTTGCTTCCAGCCTTTACTCAAACTCAGGAATCTTCTTGATCACCGCATCCCTTGCTGCAATTTCCAGTCGAGCTTCTTTGAGGTTGTCCTCGAGCTTTAACTGGGCATCTCGAGCCTCCTGCGCAAGTGCATTACTCGCCGCAACCTCGTTATTCAACAAGAAATTGTGTTGAGCAAAGGATATGAATGCCTACACAAAAATAAACAAAAAGGCCAGCAAAGTACAAGTCAAAGTTAGTACAAAATAAATGGGCTAAAGTTAAAATGAATAACCGAGGAAAATAGCTCGCCATTTTTATCGAAAAGAGTATTGGCGTCTCGGAAGGAGGTCATAAATTCCTACTGAGGTTGCTAAAACTTTGACCCACGCAGGCCAAAGCATCATAACCAAGGTTGAATTTAGGGGTTCCAGCAGCGCTGTCGACCATGAACTCAGGCACATAGGTCGAGATCGACAAGAAACGGTATCGCATGGGAGCTTGGATTCGTTCCACTTAGGTAGCAGGGGGAGGCATGACCTTAGAAGGCGTGGGCTCAGTGGCCTGACTCAGCTTGACCTCAGAAGGCGCTGCGGGCTTAGCAGCATGACTTAGGTCTAGGGGCACCTGGTCCGGGGGGGACTACCTCAGTCTTTTTGGATAGTTTGGAGGGACGACCACCCTTCTGGGACATTCTTTGGCGTTTGTTCGCCCTCGAGGCCACAGGCTTGTTAAGTACATTATCCAGATCCGAGTCCATGTCACCTAAAAAACAAAAGATCATATGTAAGAAAATGAAAAAAAGGTTATTATAAGAAACAAGACTCTAGGATAAAAGAAACCCAACTAGTACTTTCGATCGAGCTTGAGCTCGAAGACCAAGAAATTCCTCTATCTTTTGATGACTCTAGGGGAGTCCCCTCTCTATAAGTGGGGAGAGTCTCGAAAGGTCCCCATACACATTGGTCCCATACTATACAACTACCCCATCCCATACCTCATTTAAGCTATACATGGGTATTGTTAAACCAGCTATCGAACTTATGGACTCTAAGGTCAACTCTTGACCATGCTAAGAAGTTATCCCTAGGGTCCTTGAACAAGATCATCACATCAGGTTCGTGCTTAAGCAATGACGGAGACCACATGGAGTGGTCCAACACTACTTTACCTCCATCCACCAAGCTCGTTGAGGCCTCGTCGTGTGCTTCATTGCCCGAGACTGGTCGCTCATGAAGGCGGGAGGCAGTGGCACGAAATTACGAGCCCGAGGTCCTCCTCCTGGGGGGAAGTTTAGAAGTGGGGAGTGGCACATCTTCCCACCTTTGGCATTTTCAAATCCCTGAATCATTCGTGGACTCGCCTTCGCCTAAAAGGCCATAAGCTTGGAGCTTGTCTTCATGAAGGAGATAAGTGAGAGACCTTCGACCATAAGGGAGCTGGAGAATTGCTGCCCTATGCTCCTTCATGACCTTTTTCAGAGTGGGCTGGTGATAGTTGGCTGCATGCAAGAATAGAGTGAATATTCCAAGCTCAATTGTTCAAAGAAAAATAAAAAAGACGTGTTGAATGCGTTGGAAAGAGTAAAATTGGGAAGGAGTGAGCTCATCCGTCCAGAAAAATATCGTCTTGAAATTTGGAGGATGGTTTGGGATGTCCTCGAATAATCGCTTCTCCTTCGGATAGCTCGACAGGTAGTAGAACCCATCTCCTCCGTGAGCTCGAGAAGGGTTTCTCTTAAAGAAAAAAAGATACAATATCTCTTGTTCTGAGGGCCCGTCCCATTTCATTTCATGGTACACCTAAGGGCTGAAAAGACCCTGAAAGAATTGGTCTGGAGTTAGAAGGGGGCGAGGTCGGCATAATCCAATTTTTTTTTTTAAATAATTCTTCAAGGGCAGCAGGGCCCTAGCCTTTGTGGCTCCAGGCAGCAAGCTTGACTTTGCGTTAGGGATTGCCATCTCCCAGGGCATAGCAACTCCTTTCATTGGAGGTTGGAGGATGACACATCAGTGTACCAGAAAGGAGGTTGGAGGTAGAAGGGGGCGAGGTCGGCATAATCCAATTTTTTTTTGAAATAATTCTTCAAGGGCAGCAGGGCCCTAGCTGTAACTCCCATTTCTTTTTACAAATACATTACAACAATTATGAAAAAATAAGAGAATATATTTTTATTCATACTTTTGAGTGCATTACAATGCTAACCGAATGCTAGAGCTATTAAGTAAAGTGGAAGAATAACTAATGAATATGCAACTATAACATTCATGGGCATTTCATTAGTATAATACCCATAGAATGATGTTAAATACAAGCAAACAATCACTAAAGTTATGAACAATAAAGAGAAATTCATGTTTTGATGATGAATTTTATCTAAAAGGTTAAGAGATGAAGAAGTTGTGCAAGTAAATGGTTGAAGGAACAAGTATTTATAGGACAAAAACTAGCCGTTTATGACCGTTGGTGAATAGTGATCCTGACCGTTGGGGATATAGTTGTTTTCTATTATGGGATTTTAACAATTCTAAGTTGTTGAAGTAACCAACAGGTGTGAATAATTAATTTATGGGTGTTAGAGAAACATTTTCAGAAAAGTTTGTGAGTCAAAAATGTTAAACTAAGTAATATAAGAAGATTGAGAAATTTTCATTTTTTACTATTCACCGGGTACTATTCATAGTGGGTCCCACAGTAGGGTCCACATGGGTCCCACAGCGGGGTCCACCCCATGGTTTCCACATGATGATGCAGTAGTGATATAATGATGACTTTAGCAAACCACCATGTTTATATTTTGAATATTTTATTTTTCCACTATGCTTATATTTTTAATATTTTATTAGCATAGTAACCCAAAATTTTCCTATAAATAGTCATTCCAAAACTCATCTTGAATCACAAAATCCTCATTTTCTTTCTCTTACTCTACCCAAAAATCTTCTTAACACCCTTCTAAAGTTCTAAACCTTGAAGATCTAGGCGAAGTTCTGTCCGAAACGCTAGCCTACGAAAACCTTTTAGGTAAGCTCTTTCCCGAGCCTTTCTTTTCAGTTATTTAGTTATTATATATGTATAGATTATTTTACTATGTCGTTATAATGCCAAAAGTTATATATAGATTATTTTACTATGCCGTTATAATGCCAAAATTTATATATAGATTAATTTACTATGTCGTTATAATGCCAAAAGTTATATATAGATTATTTTACTATGCCGTTATAATGCCAAAATTTATATATAGATTAATTTACTATGCCGTTATAATGCCAAAAGTTATATATAGATTATTTTACTATGCCGTTATAATGCCAAAAATTATATATAGATTATTTTGCTATGCCGTTATAATGCCAAAAGTTATATATAGATTATTTTACTATAATGCCAAAATTTATATATGGATTATGTTACCATGCCATTATAATGCCAAAATTTATATAGATTACTTTACTATGCCATTAAAATGCTAAAATTTATATATGGATTATTTTACCATGTCGTCATATTTTACAATGCCAAAATTGAAATATAAACTATTTTTTTATGTATCTTTATAATACTAAACTTATATAGACTATGGTCACATACTTTGGACTATATGGACTTTTATTATATGACCTTATTCCCTATTATTATGGACTGATACTATGACCTGGACATTTCCGTATGACCATGACCACAACTTTTAGACCGGGATCTTGCCATGGACAATTATAGTATGACCATATGCTTGGACATAAAATAAACAATAAAATAAGAAAATAAGAAAAAATAGAATAACAACAACTATAAACTAAAATTACATCATGTAGATTTTATGTAAGTTAATAGTTTGTGTTTTTATCAGGGAGTTAACAATTTCGGTTGTTTTATCAATACGCAAGGTAAGTAGAATCCTCATCTATAATACAAGTCTTTTATGTGTCTTATGTGCATTTATATGCTTTATATGTTATTCTGACATGTTGTTATGCATAAGTTATTTTTAAGAATGTTATATTTCTTATGCATAAGCACGCTTAATGTTCACAAACAAGTTATTGAAAGCGTTAAAGTAGAGGTGCTGCTTGGGAGACCTACGTCCCAAAAATGTAAGGAGGGAGATGTACGTCCCTATATAATGAATGTTTATGAGGGAGAAATTCCCTATTATCATGTTTATGTTCAGGTGGGAATGTGATTCCCTATGTAATGCCGGCAGCAGCATCCTCTAGGGCCCAAAAGAAAGGAAAGTGAAAGAAAGAAAGAAAGAAAATACATAGCATGTTGCGCGTTTATTTTAATGCATATGAGGTAGTTATTCTGCTTACTGAGCCTTAGCTCATCAGATAATGTTTTGTATTGTAGGTAAGAGGCCCCAAGTATAAATCGTTGATGAGTATACGTGGAGCCAACATGACTGTACATATGGGGCTGACCTGAAGGGAGTGGAGTTCTGCTATGCTATTTTATAAATAAACGAGAAACTTGATTTTATAATTATATTTCATTAAAAGTATTTTGTGAACTTTATAATTTACTTAAAGCTTTAAAAGTATTTCATGAACGTTGTAATTTACATAAAGCTTTTCAATTTATCGGTTGGATACATCTTCATTTCTACGTTAAGGTGTAGTAACGCCACGAAAATTATTTATAAAAGTATTAAGATTTGTATGTAAGATAAAGTTTTTATTTAGTTGTGAGTATTGTATGGTTTGAGGTTATGAACATTAGTTATGTATTGTTTAATAAAGGTTTTGTAAATTCAGAATTTCAGTATTGTTATATTCAGGTTAAACTTTGTTTTTACACTATATATATGTATGTTAAGAAAGGAGGTCGTTACACTAGCCCTCAAATGTTCGTGGCTCCAGGCAGCAAGCTTGACTTTGCGATAGGGATTGCCATCTCCCAGGGCATAGTAACTCCTTTCATTGGAGGTTGGAGGATGACACATCAGTGTACCAGAAAGCTTGAGGGCGTGGTAGGCTAGTAGTTCGGAGATATGACTAGTGGAGGTAACCGTGCTCCAATAATGCTCAGCCTCGAAAAATTCCTCCTTCAAGGTAGGGATTGAGAGAGCTTGGGAGGTAGTTGGATGTGTTGAAGAATCCTCCATTAGAGTGAATGAAAGTGCACCAGGTGAAAAGGCGACGGTGACTTCAAGTTTGGGATCTAAGGGAATAGGCCTGTTCTCGGGGTTTGGATAAGCTGCCACTCGGAGTCTCTTCATTTTTCTCTCTTCAACCTCGTTGATCTAACGTCAAAAATGGTCTCGTATATCTTCTTGCTCACACAACTCTTTGTGTCAATCGCTGGTTTCGGGTGAAAGGCGATTCGAGGCTGGGAGTTGATGGGTGGTAAGGGATAGCGAACTCAGGACCCCATCGATTCTCAGAGTACTGCGACATCTAACAAGGAAGAAAAAGGTGAGGGTCCATCATATAGAAAATAATAAGGGGAATGGAATTTTGATAACTCGAGCTCGAAAGCTCGAGATAATGAGATTGCCTCAATCGAGATTGAAGGATCGAAAGGGCGAAGGTTGACTCGGATGTCTGTCCCGAACTATTTTAAAGTTTGGGCATCGAGAGTATACCCACGCAAGAGTGGGATGAATACTATCAATTTAAAACAAGAGAATCTTAGATTTCCAAGGAAAAAGTTGGCAGTTACCCGAAAAGCCTATATTTTCAGGATTCGTGCAATGAAACCCTAATCCAAAACCCTATTTCTTAAGCCACACGAAACCTACAGCTGAAAATATCCCACAACCAGAAAAACTTCATTTTTACATGTTTCTACCCAAAATTTTGTGGTATAAACCGTGATACAAATCTACTTAAATCGAAAATTTTCTTAATGTAAAGAAAAGCCTTAAAAATATGGTAAACACCAGTGAACAATTCTTACAAACATATGAAACACATTAAGATATATATATATATGTCTATGTATACCAAAGAGAAATCAGGAAGCTTACACAAAGTTGTTCGTGGATATGATAAGATCGTCGACTGGAGTAGTGGAAGCAGGAATGATTTCACGGAGCCGAATGTACTGGAATGGTTCTGCTTCTTTGGTTTAGAAAACATGCAAAGAAAGCTCTGGTTCTTTCTTGCTTTTTATCTCTGGTTCGTGTTTGTTTTTGAAAGGTAAGAGTGAGAATGGGGAAGACAGATATATATATATACCTCAATTGTCAGACCAAAGGTCGAGTTAATCTTGACCATTGGTTTGAATTAGAAGAAGATCCAAGGGATCATGTTTGATTCCAGGGATATGGTGGCAAAATGAATTGGAAGGGACGTGCGCAGAAAAAGAGTACTTGAGTACTCTGAGTTTTCAATCCCCAAGTGACGCATGTCCGCACTCGAGTGTGGGAGGTGACACGATTCCTAAAAGTGGAGTTCAAAAGTTTCCTTCTCATAGGATTCGAACCAACACTTTTGAGGGGGAAAATGTTACACCCAAATTTTGACATAGTCATAAATGAGCTTTGAAATGTAGGTTCGTAAAGTGTAAGCTTGAAAGTAGCAAGCAATGGCTGGACACTTGTATAAATTTGCATGATTCTTGAGTTGTTCTTGTTGGTGATCGAGCACAAGTTTAGAAGGCTCGAGCTTAATCATCAAGTTTGAAAGGGTGAATCTTCTTCGATGCATATGGGTGTTATTCGAGCTTTAGTTGTGAGCTTGAAGATGTTGGTCTCCGAAGATTGAGCTCGATGAAATCACTGGCTAAAGAGGAGGCTGACTAGAATAACGAGCTCGAAGTGTTGGTCGTTCTCGAAAGCGTGTAAACCTTGCGTTCGAGGTCAGCAACGCGTTTTGCACACGACAACTGTTAGGAGATCCCTATTCCTTAGGGATTTGTTGTTATCTGATATTAAATCCCAATTATCATGGGATATTATGTAATTAATGCATTTATTTGTATATATTTCAAATTTGAATTTTAACTTCCCGAAATAAGGGGAAGATATTCTGACAACCAGGTCTATAAATAGGCTGGGGAATTTCATTTGGAGGGACACAAAATTGTACTGAGAATACTTTGTTGAATTACTTTGATAAAGCTTTGAGAGAGTATCACGAATTAATAATATTGACTCGTGGACTAGGCAGATTTTAACTGATGAACCACGTAAAAACCCTATTGTTCTTTCATTATTTATTAAATAGGCATTTAGTGCTCTTCTAATTTAAGTTGACGAAAAACGACGTCAACAAGATTTTTAAAAAAAAAATTATAGGTAAAAAAATTAAGAGATAAATAACATTTGTTCTAGTCGGGGAACCTTTGTGTCTCAACAGATGGGAGTAGCTAGCAGATGTGGACCTTCATCTTCCTTGGCAATGGCGACTGGTTTCGGCGTGGAATCGACACCCTCCACACAGATCGGATGGCGGGGGTCATGGATCTGCTTAAGAGGATCTGTTGTGAAGCCTTCTCCTTATAGATCTGACGGGGTGGAGTCCTTCGACGATAGATCCATGAGTGGAGCTGGTGGTGGGAGTGGACAGAGCTTCCTTGGCCAATGGGCTCGGATCGGAATCGGGAGCAGTCCTTGGGTCACCAACTATGATGCGAGATCTAGAGCCTTGGGAGTTTGGCTCACTTGTTTGCTGGCTGCTCCTTTGTTTTGTGTTTTTATTTTATTTTATGTTTTTCTATGTGGTTTTTGGTGTGTTTACTTTTCCAAATAAATGTTTGTATCACCCTCTAATCCATTGTCTTACTGATGAGGCTAGTGGTAGATTTAGAGGTGTGGTTTGTGATCCCCCGGCTTATGATCTACCGATGTATATTTCGCTAGTATTCAGGACTATTGTGGATCGTTTTTTTTGTCTCCATTTTCACTTCTTGGATATTGGAGTTAGTACCCTAAATCTTTTGAAAGATTATTGATTTTCCACCATTATTAGGCTTGGGTTGGTTCATATAAAAAGAAAGCTTGAATTGCTCCACACTACTTGGAAGCTTAATTGCCTGAACGTGAATCATTGTTTAGTTGGTGCAATCCGCATTGGTTCTCTTTTCATTATTATTATCTTTAAAAACTGCTTTGTATGCCTATGTGGTCTTCTATTTGAGAAATATTATACTACTTGCTCATTGAGCCTACTGAGAAAATATCATAGTGTGGGTATATTCAACAATTTATAAGAGTATGAATTACTCCACTCATCACCAATTAGTATTGAGATGGAACCTTATGCTTCTTATCATGTACCACTTTTCATATTCTAACATGGTATCAAGAGCCAAAGAAAACCGATCCAAATCCAAAATCGGTCCAAAAAGATAGCCAAAAGAGTCATTTGTGATTGATGGATAGTGAGCCAAAAAGAGTCAATGAGCCACTTGAGATCGAGCCGTCCAAGATTGGTAGGCAAAAATAGTCACCATCTTAAGAGGGATGTTAGAAAAAATATTTCACATGGAAAGTGTGTTGGTATATTCAACAATTTATAATAATATGAGTTACTCCACTCATCACCAATTAATTTTGAGATAGAAACTCATACTTCTTGTACCATATTCTAACATCAATGAATATATCCCATCTTTCTTATAATGGAAATCACCTTCGATCTTTAAAATAAATAAATAATAAAAAGCATTTGAACTGCTGTAATTTTTATTTTTTAAGTTTCCGGTTCTAGAGGAAGCTTATATATCCACGCACGAATTTCTATTTAAAACTTTCTTTACTACGTTTAAAAAGAAAGTAAAAATTTATCAAAAAAAGTAAAAGAAAGTAAAAATTACTATATTGTTGTCCTGTTAATTATTTGTTTTCATAACCCCTAGACTGAATAACAAATACATGCATCTTCTCCAATATACCTTGAATATTATATTAATTTGTATTTTTGTAGCATTATTGCGAGATAATTTATTCTTTTCACTTTGTTATAGAATATACCATAAACTAGTATATATATATATATATATATATGTAAATAAAAGTGGACAGGCCAGCCTCTTTTCCTTTCCAACAGGGAAATTCCTATAGGTCATCATTTTTATTTTATATGGTGTTTTTGTTTTCCTACGTAAAGAAATTATAATCATTTTTTTATATGATAATATACATTGTAGTTATAACATGCATTCTATTATTTTTTTTGAGAAATTTCGAATAATTTACGGTATCAAATTTAAATTTAAAGTTCAAACCGTCAGTTGCAAACATATATATATATATTTTAATACGAGTGTAAAACAAACTTTTTGAACCCCAATTTCAGCATTGTAAACTATTCAGAATTTTTCAAAAATTAGTTGAATACCTACTATAACTACAATGTGCATCGTCATTTAAAAATCTTAGGTTATAATTTCTCCACGTGCTAAAAATAAGAATGCTCTTATCGTTAGGGGCAAAAGTAACACTCTTTGCATTAGAGTCTCCCTATATATAATATATATGTGGAGTTTTCTTAAGTAGCTAGGGGCGTCCTTATGTGGGGGCAATCTCTATTTTCGGCACGTAAAGAAATTATAATATTTTTTTATATGATGATATACATTATAGTTATAACAAACATTCACCAGTTTTTTGACTAGTATTAACGTCAAACAACTTAGGTAAGCCTCAAACAATAACAAGACACATCAAATTAACAAATTGAACATTTGAGTCTTGAACTCAAACTTTTCACTCCAAATTTCGAAATTCCCAACTAAAATCTATCAAACCAACAAATATTGAGCTTTTAAATGAGTTATAAATGATCTTCAATCCTCAAAACACCCAACCAAACATTCCAAGACTACCCCAAACTGAAAATTCAAAGTCACAACCTCAAGAACTAAAGAACACCCAGAAGAACAAGAAACTTAAGAAAAGAAGAATTGACTCACTTAATTTCGAAATCCTTGGTTAGTTTTGAAGTCTCCAGCAACCTCTAATCCTCCAAGAAATGTTAAATCTCCCCCAAACTCCTCCAATATCAAAACTTGAGTGTGATATCCTTGAAAAGCTCTTGAAAACACCAAGTGAGAACCAAGGGAGTGCTTTGAACGTGAGTAGCTGCTGGGTTCCCATACTTAGCCAAAAATTAACTATCAAATGGGCCAAATGACTATTCTGCCCCTAGCTCAAATAATCTTCCAATTAACCCCAGGGGCATTTTGGTCATTTAGCCTAATTTCCCACTAAACCTCGAATTACACCTATAATCTCCAATTTAATCAACTAATTCATCAAATAAAATTATTTCCTATAAAACACTTCATTTGTCAATAAATTCTGAAATGTGTAAAATTACCAAGATACCCCTTGGCTCCCCCGAGCCGGGTATTTATCTTCGTCGTGACTTTTCCGTTAATTTGCTCGAAAGGATCGACTCTTTCCGAATATCACAAGTATATCCACATAATAATATGATCTCAAGCACATAGCATATAAAATTACAGTTATACTCTCAACGGTCAAAATTACGAAAATGCTAATTTTTAACAAAAACAGGTCTTTAAACATATTTAATACACATATACATGCATAAATAGTCATATCATAATATAACTCATATGATTCACATAATCACATACATATTCAATTATTATCACATAATTCCATAATAATTCCACTTATGCTCTCCCGGCACACTAATCAACATATCAACCCTTATTAGGAGTTTTGGGACGCTATAATTACAATGGTAAAAGAGCACTTATATTTCCACGGGACAGACAAAAGGTATAAATTATGGTATTGACATGGTGAAGAGCTTCATGTTACTCCAGACCCTCCTAGGATTAATGAAGTCCATAATTATAGGCAGCTTGATCATGAGGATAATTTAAATGAAATGATTGATGATGCATATTATGAATCAGAAGTAGATCCCATTAAGTTCCAAAATCTTCTAAATGACGTTGAAAAGTCGATTTACCCTGGTTACACGAAATGTACAAGGTTGTCAGCCTTTATGAAAGCCAAAAATGGATGGAGTGATAAGAGTTTCACGGAATTGTTGGTTTTTTTTAAAGATTTTTTGTGTGAAGAAATCGAGATGCCCATGTCATTTTATGAGGCTAAGAAAACTATGTGCTCATTAGGCTTGCAATATGAAAAAATACATGCTTATCCTACTGAAAATACATGCTTATCCTACTGATTGTGTATCATATCGAAATAGCCTTGTAGTCGTACTCGAGCTTTATGTGATAGGATGCTATACTGCACGTCTAAAAAGTATGATTAGATAGTTATGCCTTATAACCATGGGTAAATTTAATTAATATAATTTTCATTGATAGAAAAAAATAGAATCTAAAGTTAAAATCTTTGTAAGACTTGTTCTTTTAATAGGAATCATTGGATGTTATTTTTATTATATCCCAATTGACATTATTGTTATTTTATTGATCCTCTCAATGCTAAATTAGATAGCAGGATAGCCATAAAGGATACCATCCATGATGCATATGAGATGTATTTCACGGAAAGAATTAAAGCATGTAAAAATATCAAAAACGCCTAGCGGGAGCACTATATTTCCAACCTACGGTATGTTTCTATTTGTTTATGAGTTTATGTACATATAAAGATGTTTAAGTTATTTAATATTAAGATTTGTACATGTATTACCAATCTTTGTTGTGTTGTAAACAAACAAACAATATCGACTGTGTATATTACATTATGAGGATGATGAAGAATCTACTTATAAATGCCCCTTATATCAAACATTTCTTGTCGAAACATGTAACAATGAAGATACAACTACATAATTTATATATAGTATAATTTTTATATATGTTTTGAATTTATAATTACTAATATAGTTCTAATTAAAGTTTTGTTTCTTTGTCAGTTCACCTCTGACAAACCATTTACTATTAAAAAAATTGACGAAGTTTGAGAAGAATGTGTGATGTCTTTATTATAATTGGTTAGAACAAAATGAAAGATGTTACAAGCTTACACATGTTATTGAGAAATTTAAATTTCTTTTGATTTTTTTTCTTCAATATTTTTGTTTTAAATTTTAGAAATCTAACATATATCATATATTCTGGACACTCAATGTGATGTATTTTTTTTAGAGAAAAATGAAAAATGCAGCTGCATTTTTTTTAAAAAAAAAGATTAACTTTTGAGGATACTCAATGCGTATTCTAATAATATTGAACACCTTCTTGTTTATTATTTTTAAGGACACTCAACGAAATCTGTAAGGACTCGCGCATTGCGTTCCCTAAAAAAATACTTTTAGGGCACGCGAAGAGAGCCCTAAAAACTTTATTTAAAGATACTCAGCGGGATCTTTAAGGACACACACTGCGCGCCCTATAAACATTCTTGTAGGGCATGCAACTCGCACCCTAAAAATCTTTACTTTTTAAGGCTTTGCCATAGAAGACTCGCGGGGGCGCGCCTTAAAAATTTTTTAGGACGCGCAATGAGAGCCCTAAACCTTTTTTGTAGTAGTGTAAATAACAACAAAAATTATAAATACATTATATAAGGTTTTTTTTCAGCTGCAGTTCCCATTATTTATACTTTGTAACACTTAGGTCCCAAAAGTTGATTTTGTATCAGTTAGATCCCCAACATTTTCAAATCGTATCATTTAAGTCCCTAAATGCTATTTTTACTTCTCTTTTCTTTTAAAATACAAATGAAAAATACAAAATAAATGGTGAATCATTCTTAAAATATTTGGACATTTAATTTATGATAATAACAAATATGATATAAGAAAAAAAATATTTCCATGGCATTTTAAAAAATATTTAATATTTTTTATAAATTAAATTAATGTTTCATTAAAAAAATATTCCTACCTACATTGTTGTTTTATAATTAATAACTATATTATCTCAATTATCTTGATATTATCAATTTTTATTATGTTTATGCTTGTTTATTTCATACATTTTTTTTATAAATTTAATAGTGCATACAAAGTTATTTATGTGCATATATATATATATATGATTAATTATAAGTTGCATTATAGAAAAAAATTGACAAATAAAAATAAGCATGGACATGATAAATATTGATAATCTTATGATAGTTCAGTTATTAATATTAAAAAATATAGGTAAGAATTTTTCTAATGAAAAATTAATTTAATTTGTAAAACTATTAATTTTTTTTTAAAATGTCATAAAAATATTTTTTTCTTCAATATCATGTTTGGTATTGTTATAAATTAAGTGATCTAATTTGTTTAAGATTGATTTACCATTTTTTATATTTTATTTATGTATTTTGAAATAAAAAAGAAATAAAAATAACATTTACGGACCTAAATGATACGATTTGAAAATGTTGGGAACCTAACTGATACAAATCAACTTTCAGGACTTAAGTGTTACAAAATGTAAAGAATGTAGACTGTGGCTGAAAAAAAAAACCCATTATATATAGTGTCGTGCATCTACAAATATAATAACTATGTAACTATATAAGAAATTAAAATAATATTTTTCTTCTATCAAGAATAAACAAATTTCTTATCCAATAATTGATGTGTGCTTTGACTAATACCATGAATGGTCTATACCTTAAATATGGTAGTTTGTACTCTAAAAAGTTGTCATATTTTTTTTTTGAAAAAAACACACAATGTTTTGGTTTAATTTTTCTTTTGATATGTTTATGTCATTCTTTTATATATAATATTGTTGATTTTTTTTTTATATTTATATGGTAATTATAAAAATGTAATAAAAATAATCAATAATTTTTCTAAATAAAACTAAGCAAATATGGATTGCACATTATTTACACCTAATATATATATACATATGTGGGCACTCTTAATGGTTATTACTCATGGATGATTACTTTAATATTAACTATTGGATTAAGATCAATGATCTATATTTATAATTGTTAATTAATATTCAAAAAAATAAATTTGGACTTTTTCACACTTTTAGAAGAGGTACATGATGACATGACGGTCACATAAATCAATAAAGAATAAAAAAAATCTTATTTAATATTCATTCTCCATTCCTCATTCATTCCTTTTATCCATTCCATGAGGAAAAAAAATTATTTTGGAATTAACGAGAATGATTAATGTGACTCTTATCTTTCCAACTAATGTTTATTGTGTAATTTATCTAAAATATTCGAAATTATTGATTTTATATATATTTTTTATTTTATATATTTTATTTATTTATTTATCTTCATCATCATTATAATTATTCTATATCAAAAACTTGTTTAGTAATTTATGGTACTTATCCTAAGTAATAATTATTGAAAATTTTTATATGTATATATAACCTGGAATATATATATTATATATATATATTAAATAAGTCTAAAGATATAAATTTGAAATTCTCAAATCAAGTGGGGCAGTATTTTGAGAGAGAGAGAGAGGAGAGAGATATTCCATTAGAAGAAGTGAATAAGGAGTCATAAAGCAAAAACATGAGAAGAATCGAACAAAGTAAGAACACATGATGAACCCCAAGAAATAGGATTAAGAACCCATAAAATAAAATCCATCCACCGAACAAGAATATGATCTAAAGAATCCCTACAATTTGGGAGGCGAGAGAATCATACTACGCTGTTGGATTCCATTTGTGTATTCCTTCTTACTTGTTAGCCTTATATTTTCATACACTAGTACTATAGTGCAAAGTCTACTACCCCCATTCTCACACGTACTTCCCTGTCGTACGTGTCGACCCACCCAACCCAATCATTCCTGATCACGAACACTAAAAAAAATAAAAAATTAATACGCCTACATTCCACTGTTTCAACTGTATATGTGTTGTGTTGTGTTGTGTTGAGAACCCTTTAAAAAAAACTGTCAGTATAATATTATGAATTAATAATTAAAATCATAATAATCTAACTTAACTAGGGTCTCTTTTTATTTTATACACCCCACCCACCCGGGTAATATTAAGAGAATATATATATATATATATTCACCTGGGTAATATTTGCACGCGTGACTAATTTTTTTTATGTGCGTGAAAATCAACATGTTTGAACCTAGTTTTCGATACTGTAAATTATTTGAAATTTTCTGAAAATTTGCAGATGCTCTAAATAGCTACAATATACACGGTCATAAAAAAAATGTCGCGCCGAAAACTGTTCACGGGTCAAGAAACACTGAGAGCCCTACCGATAGAGCTTAAAGTGAAACCCCTATAGAAGAATTATCCTATATTTATATATAAGATACTACTATAATAGTGATTATTTTTACTCACTAATGTTTTTTTTATATTTTACGGTACTTGCAATTTTTTTTTATATATAATATAGTTTCTAGGGACAATATACAAATTTTCAAGAGATTCTTGTTACAGTAAGATGCTGAAATCACTATTCAAACAACATGTTACATATGCATAAATATTGAGTCCTAATTTTAATATTCTAAATTATTTGAATTTTTTTTTTGAAAATGGTATATATAAAGAAATTAAAATAACAACTTATTCATGTGCTGCAAATACTAAAAGTTGTTACGGTAATAATTTTTCATATATAAATATATGACACATATTTTATGTATAATTATTAGACTTGATTTTGTTCGTTTTCATTTTATATGTCACATAATTAGTGATAGCTACTTTTGTTAAAAAAAAAAACTAGATCATCATTTAGAGTTTTCTTTAATTAGATGCTTCCATAAGTTGTTTTTATTTTTTTAAGAAAAAATATTTCTACGTAAGCCCACTATAGGGGTTAATGATGTAGCCATTTTGGTAACAAAACTTGCTTTTCTCCAACGAGGTCCACTGACCCACTAGACATTTCATTATCGATCGAATAGCTAAATTGATCATATTTGGACCGTTAATTTACACACAATATAATAATGACGTTATATTAGTTTGAATAAGCTTAATTTCTGATTGATCTACCAGAAATGAATTGCACCAATAAGATAATTCTTCAGCTACAAGTTACAACCATGACCGTGATATATCAAAATTAAGATTTGGTCTGTTTTCATTGGTGAAACATTATTAATTATGATTATTGGAGCATTATATATATATATATATATATATAAAATGAGTACGTAATAATATATTGTAGTGGATTTAAATGATTAACAGAAGGCACTATTAGTGACGAAAGCCATTTATTTTGTTTTCCAATATATGATAGGTAGGTCAAAGGTTAGCTTTTTTTTCTTTTGTTATTTTTTTTTAAATATTAAAAAAAAAAGAGTGGAGGGGTAAAATTAGTAGTGGGAATAGCACACATATTCATCGTAATTTCCTAAATTAATAAGTTTGGAGCTCAGATTTTGTAGGAAAGAATATATATATATGAGAATTTTTTTTTATAGGAGCTTTAGTTTAAGCCCTATCGGTAGGGCCCTCAGTGTTCTCAACCCGTAAACAGTTTTTAACGCGATTTTTTTTATGACCGTGTATATTGTAACAATTTAGAGCATCCTGCAAATTTTCAGAAAATTCTGAATAGTTTACAGTACCGAAAACTAGGTTCAAACATGTTGTTGCACGCGTGACTAATTTTTTTTATGCGCGTGGAAAACAACATGTTTGAACCTAATTTTCAGTACTGAAAACTATTCGGAATTTTCTGAAAATTTGTAGGATGCTCTAAATAGCTACAATATACACGGTCATAAAAAAAATCGTACTGAAAACTGTTCACGAGTCGAGAAACACCGAGAGCCCTACCATTAGGGATTAAAATGAAACCCCTATAGAAGAATTGTCATATATATATATATATTTGTTAATTTGAGGGGTTGTATTTTCTTTTGTTAAGAGGGGTATAATCTAAAATGAAAATTTATTAGACTCGTGAATGTAGGTAGATTTTAACTGCTGAACTACGTAAAAATTTATTTATTTTCTTTTTTTCCTAATTAATTGTTTATTGCTCTACATTATTAATGTTGACGCCGTTTTTCGTCAACAGATAAAAGAAGAGAGCACGCAAACAATTAAAGACAATGACTAAAACAAACAAACGAATCAGACACACGATTTTTACGTGGTTCAGCAGTTAAATCTGCCTAGTCCACGAGTCTTTGTTATTAAACTCAAGATTATCTCTAGGAATTCTTCAAGAATGAATTCTCCAGAGTTTTCTCTCAAAGATCAGAATTTCGGTCCTTTACAATGGTGCATGACTTCTCTATTTATAGAGAAGGATGCAGAATACTATCCCACATATTTTGGGTAGTTACTCTTTTGTGAATAAAAATAAATGGCTTTAAATGCTAACAATCAGATATAAAAGGAAACGTTCCCCAAAGATCAGGAAACGCATAACTGACTAAATAATATCCCATGATTCTTGGGGATTTATATCAATAAATGAGGATTACATCCCATATCTACAATACTTGTAGATATTCAAAGTGATCATAGCGTATCTCCAAGGCTTCAACATCTAAGATTTCACGTCATTGTGCGAGCCACTGACATCTCCCGAGCTAACATTGCTTTCGAGATAGCATATCGAGCTCGAGATCCCTGCTCCGAAGTTGTTCCTGAAGATGAGGGGCTCTCAGAGCTATCCTTCGAGATCGAGATCATTTCGAGGTCACCATATTCGAGGTCTGTATCATACTTTGCAGGCTCCGATTTACAATCGTAGAGCATACCCTAACCCTCACGAGACCATTTAATGCGAACTCAGCTTTCGAGGTCATATTTGCTATGGCTCGAAATCTGGGTATAACATTTTGCCCCCTCAAAAATATTTGTTCGAATCCTAAGAGAAGGAAACTTTTGAACTACTCTTTTCGGGAACCATACCGTCACACTCTTAAAAACGGACACGTGCCAGATGGGTATTGCTCACTTTAGGTACTTGAGTACCTTGGGAACACGCCCACGATCGTTCGTCTGACAACTTTTCGACGTCATCTCATCACCGATTCCCCTCCATTCCATCTGTTGAGGATTTTAACCAACGCTCCTGATCGATTTCAGTTTCCCCACCTATATATATAAGATCTCCTCTTCGTCTTCTTCTTTGCGTTTGTTCATTGTAAACCAGAAAGAAAAGAAAAAACAAGAAAGGCAGAAACTTTCTTAAGAAGCTTCCATCCTGTGCATGTTTTCTCGACCCAAAAGACAAAGGAACCCTGGTCTGTTCGAGTCAGTGAGTTCTTTCTTGCAACCTCTTCTCCACTCGACGATTTCGCTGCACTCACCATCACTGTGTAAGTACGCCATTTTCGTTGTTCTTTTTATACTGTGCTTGCTGTGTACGTTAGTATGTGTTCTTAGCATAATGCGATATGAGGTTTTGAACCGATAGGTTTTTAGGCTTTCTGGACTTCCACTCTGGATGTTCGTCTCTGGTTTATACCCAGTTTCGACGTTTGAATGTGGTTCCCATTTTCTGGGTTTTGAAGTTCTTAGGCGGCGTTTCTTGTTCATTAAGCTTTTGGGTAAAAACATGGGTTTTGACAAATACACGAAAACCAAAAACGCTTTCCCTGGCTAACCGCCACTCTCCTTTCCCTTGAATTTCGGGATTTTCAAAAAGAAATCATCCACGCTCCTTTTTCTTTCCTGTGGAAGCCACGCTCTGACTCTTTAGCAAGGGTCTAAATACTTGATTTCTTGTCCTTAGATATCCGAGCTCATCCTATCGAGTTCGTGGTCTTTGCATGCATGGCCCTCACCATTTTTTCTTTCTCGTTAGATGTCACAGAATCTGGAAAGACGGTGGGGGTCATTACGAGCAATCCCTTACGAGCCCAAATCTCCGAGCCCGGAATCGGTCTTTGTCCGGAACCAGCGTCGGATTAAAGAGTACGAGATCGCACGCGAGCAAGAAGACATTCGAGCCCACTATCGCCGCCAGATTGATGAGGTCATCGAAAAGAAGAGAAGGGTCCTTCGGGAAGCCATCTATCCGGAGCCTAACCCCGGACCTAGGCCAGTTCCCCTCGACCCCGCGTTAAAAGTCACGGTAGCATACCACCCGGGGGAACTTCAGTTTTCCTTAATGGCGGAGCCTTCGTCTTCGCAGCCTAGGAGGGAGATGTTTGAAGCCGAATTCTACCAGAGCTCGGTTACCACCTCCGACCAGATAACTGACATCCTGGCCATTCATGGCCTTAGCTCGCTAGACACGCTGAAGTGTCGAGCTCCGACAAGGCATGAACGGAGCTGTTTCGCTCCTGGGGGCCGCGATTCCAGTGTGAAATACGCGGCCTGGAGCCAGGAACACCTAAAGGCAGGAGCTTTGCTGCCCCTGAAGTCCTTTTTCAGAGACTTCACCGATTTCGTTGGGTTGGCTCCATTCCAACTCAACACCAACTCATATAGGGTGCTGTCTGCCCTGAGGTCCTTATTCCACGAACTGGGGTGGATAGGACCTTCACCCCAAGAGATTTTATATCTCTTTTGTTTGAAGAGTAATCCCTCCCGAGCTCGGGGAGGAGATGGTTTCTACTATCTTTCGATCTACCCCAAAGAGACAAAAATCTTTGAAGACCTTACGAACCATCCTCCTAACTTCAAGAGGGCTTTTTTCTGGACAGACAGTCTGTTCCCGTCTCGACATCGTTCGTTTAGGCGAATTCGTAAGTATTCTTGTTACTTTCTATTTTTGAGCTCGAATCTTTAGCCCTTGAATCCATGTTTAGTTGAAGTGTATCTCGCCTTTCAGCTAACTTTCAGCGTCCCACCCCTGACGAGACAATGAAGGAGCACAGAGAGAGCCTGCTCCGACTCCCTTATGGCAGGAGGTCTCTCTCATTTCTGCTACATGAGGACAAGCTACGAGCTTGTGGGTTGTTGGGACAGGGCCAGTCAACCTCTGACTGGTCCAGTAACAAATATGAACGCTGGGAGGAAGTGCCTCTGCCCACAGGCATCCTTCCTCCGAGGAGGGAAAGGAAAACATCTCTCTCAATTCGCTCGAGAAGTCCGCGGTCGGGGAACGAGGCAAATGATGAAGCCTCGAGTTCGGACTCCGATGGAGGTAAAACCCTTCCTACTTCGCGAATGTGGTCCCCCACTTTATTAAAACATAGGCCTAATAGACTAGTCTCGTGCCCACAGGATAGATACCACTTCTACATATGGAGTTGGGTAGATGACTGTGTCCATAGGTTTGATAGTGGGCTCGGGAAATACGACACTATGTATACCACGGACGAGATGTGGAATGGGATAGCTGTGCAGTATGGGACCAATGATTATAGGGACCTTTCGAGGTTATCACCAACTTATAGGGAAGGCCCTCCCCCCGCCTCTTCTGAAGACGGGGGAATTTCATGGTCCCCAAGCTCAAGCTCGGGGGAAAGTTCCAGTTAGGTTTTTTCTTCCACCATTCTATATATAGTGTTGAGGTAACTTGTATTTCTTTTACTGACTCACTGTGATGACTTGTGCAGGCGATATGGACTCCGACCTCGACGCCCTTATCGACAATGCGGGTGCCAAGAGGAGCAAATGCCCCAGGGCAGGGGGACTGAAAACCAGCCAGCCTGGGAAAAGCTCCAAGAGATCTAAGAAAACAACTCCTCCTCCCCCGCCGGCTTCGAGCTCTGCTGCTGCGTCGACTGGCCAGACTAACGCCCCCACGACGATACCACCCTCGCAGGCCGTCGTCTCTGTGGTGGCGCCGGCCTCGCAGATTGGTATCGCTACCGTGGTCGAATCCCAACCTCCTGTGGCGGGTCAAATGCCTTCTACCCAGCTTGCCAAAAGACCTTCTGCTTCCCGAGCTCAGAAGCTAACCATTTCCACCCATATGGATTCGTATGTGGTGGATAATGCTGCCGGTCCTCACGGATCTACGCTGATCTCGGATGTAATGTCCCGGATCGGCCAGAGCTACGGCAATTTCGAGGCTCCTCAGTGGCAGTGTCTAACTAGCACTCGGGACCGCACTGTCCTGTACGAGAAGAGTATCGAGCACACTGCCGCGGTAAGTATCCTATATTCCCTTTGCTAACATTCATACTGTCTCGAGGCTAATGATGGTTTCTTCCTTTTTTCAGGCTCTTGCTTTCACTGCCCAGCTCAATTACGAGCTGAACAACGAGGTCCATTCGAGCAGGACCCTCGCCCAAGAGGAGAGGGACCTCCACCTTAGAGCGAATGATGACCTGAAGGCGACGAACATTAAGCTCGAGGCAGTGGTTAAGGAGCGTGAGGAAATGGCCAAGGAGCTTGGGAAGCTGAAAAATGAACTCGAGGAGCAAAAGAGAGATAACATCCAGCTTCGGGAGACCAATAAGAAGCTCGAGGAAGACAAGGCCGTCACCCTCGACCTCATGGAGGATATCAAAACCCGCCTTACTGCCGAGTTCAAAGAAAAGAAGGAAACGGCGGTCGATTCAGCCATGTACCGGATGTGGGCCTATAACGAAGAACTGGACACCAGTTTTTTGGGTCCCCTCGAGGCGTCCTTCCTCGAACGATGGAATGCTCGGCTCGAGAAGGAAGAGGCTGAGCAGCTCGAGAAGGATAAAGCTGCTCCGAGTACCGTTTCGGAGGGAGCTCAGGAGGATAGTCATGCTATTCGTCCTGAGGGGTCCGGTGCCACTGATGCTGAGAAGGCCAAGGAGACTCCTCTTCTTTGAATCTGACCTCGGGGAGATCAGTTTTCGGGGCTGCGTCCCATTATTTCTGTAATTATTTTAACTTATGTCCACGGGGCTGATACAATTCCCTTTACTATTCTTTTATATGCTTACATTTCTTGGCTCGAAATATTTTGCATATTTTTATAATTGATGGACCGGTTATGTTTATTTATGCATACAAACATAGTTTGGATTTAGGTTCGAAATTCGATGCATTCATGCATAGTTTATTCGAATTATCCGTTTCCAACCTCGTTATTTATCAAGGTCGTACATTACTTTAACCATGAACTGAAAAGTACTTATATGGCATGTAATATGAATGATTTGGTTAATCTTTTAGTCACTTTTCCTCATCCTTAGTATCTTAGCTCCGAGGTTATGAGTTCGAAACTATTTTAAGATGTTCCAGCCTCGATCTCGACATATTTCGTGATGGGTTTAGGCTCCCATTTATCATCGATCGATAATTTGGCTGGTTTGTTCCAAACCTGTTATGCTTGCACATCTGGTTAACTCCAAACGTTTTTGGTTTTTGGTAGTTCGGTAATGTCCGAACTATCTAAGCCCGTGTACTTGGTTATTTCCAAATACTTAATGTTTTTGATAACTCGGTTAAGTCCGAACTATCTAAGCTCGCTCGGTTAAGTCCGAACTATCTAAGCTCGCGTATTTGGTTATATCCAAATACTTTTTTGTTTTTGATAACTCGGTTAAGTCCGAACTATCTAAGCTCGCGTACTTGGTTATATCCAAATACTTTATTGTTTTTGATAACTCGGTTAAGTTCGAACTATCTAAGCTCGCGTACTTGGTTATATCCAAATACTTTATTGTTTTTGATAACTCGGTTAAGTCCGAACTATCTAAGCTCGCTCGGTTAAGTCCGAACTATCTAAGCTCGCGTATTTGGTTATATCCAAATACTTTTTTGTTTTTGATAACTCGGTTAAGTCCGAACTATCTAAGCTCGCGTACTTGGTTATATCCAAATACTTTATATATTTTTTATTTTTTTAAGCTGGAGGTATGTATACCAATGATGCCCCCTTAATATCCTATGAGTGTGACCATAGGTTATTAAATTGAGAGAGATTGCAAAAATAAAAATAAATTACATGTGAAACAAAGTAGACATTTTATTTGATGAAATTCGAAAACAAACTAACGTGGATAGAAAATCATGGCTACAGGCAACACTTTTCCTATACTATTGATAATAAGGTCTAAGGGGTTCGCCATTCCATGCTCGTGGTATGAGGCTCCCATCTAATCTCGCAAGTTTGTATACGCCAGGGCGGATGACTGATTCTATCTGGTATGGTCCTTCCCAGTTTGGCCCGAGCACCCCAGCTGCTGAATCTCGGGTTGCTAAGAATACGCGTCTCAATACCAGATCTCCTACTCCGAACTTTCGACTTCGAACCCTTTTATTGAAATATCTTGTTGTTCGTTGCTGGTAAGCATCATTTCTCAGCTGAGCCTCCTCCCTTTTTTCTTCGATCAAGTCTAGGGTTTCTTCGAGCTGAGTATGATTGGAACTTTGGTCGTAAATCTGAGTTCGAATCGTTGGAATTTCGACCTCAATGGGCAACATTGCCTCGCAGCCGTATGCTAGAGAAAATGGGGTATGTCCAGTTGATGTCCGAGCTGTAGTTCTATATCCCCAAAGGACTTGGGGTAATTCCTCAGGCCATCGTCCCTTTGCTTCTTCCAACTTTTTCTTCAAGGAACTCTTGAGAGTTTTATTAACGGCTTTGACCTGACCGTCCGCCTGAGGGTGAGCCACTGACGAAAAGCTCTTTATTATACCGTTCTTGTTACAAAAGTTGGTAAATAAATCGCAGTCAAACGGGGTTCCGTTGTCAGACACAATCTTTCTTGGCACTCCATATCGGCATACGATGTTCTTTACCACAAAATCTAGGATCTTCTTCGAAGTTATGGTCGCCAATGGTTCAGCCTCCGTCCATTTTGTGAAGTAATCAACCGCGACCACAGCATATTTTACTCCTCCTTTGCCAGTTGGGAGTGAACCTATGAGGTCGATGCCCCATACCGCAAAAGGCCATGGGGATGTCAACATGGTTAGTTCGGAAGGTGGAGCTCGGGGTATCGTGGCGAATCTCTGGCACTTGTCGCACTTTTTCACGAACTCGAAAGAATCCGTTTTAATGGTTGGCCAGAAATATCCTTGGCGTATAATCTTCTTGGATAGGCTATGCCCCCCGGTATGATCTCCGCAGAACCCTTCATGAATTTCTTCAATAATCTTCTTTGCCTCGGGGGGAGTCACACACCTGAGCAATGGCATGGAATACCCTCTTCTGTATAGCCTTCCGTCCAGGGTGGTGTAACGGGGAAGTTGATACATTAGTTTCCAAGCCTGATTTCGATCTTTCGGAAGAATTCCATTTTCGAGGTACTCAACTATCGGGCTCATCCAGGTCGGCTCTGTCTCGATCATACTCACATCTTCCTTGTCAGGCTTAGTTATGCTGGGCATTGACAGGTGCTCTACGGGTACAACATTCAGCTCCTCATTTTCGGCGGAGGTGGCGAGGCGAGCTAAGGCATCTGCGTTTGAGTTTTGTTCTCGGGGAACCTGTTCGATTGCATAAAACTCAAAAAACTCCAATGCGTACTTTGCCTTCTCCAGATAAGCTGCCATTTTTGTGCCACGAGCCTGGTACTCTCCTAAGATTTGATTAACTACGAGCTGAGAGTCGCTGTAACAATGTATAGCTTTGGCCTTGAGTTCCTTTGCTATTCGTAGTCCCGCCAGTAAAGCCTCGTACTCAGCTTCATTATTAGATGCTTTAAAGCCGAACCTTAATGTAGAGTGAAATTTTCTCCCTGCAGGAGTGATCAAAATAACTCCTGCCCCCGCTCCATTTTCATTTGACGACCCGTCGACGTAAAGTTTCCAAAGCTCGTGGGCCGTGGTTGTTACCTCGTCATCAGCGATGCCGGTGCACTCCACTATGAAATCCGCCAATGCTTGTGCCTTGATGGTCGTCCTCGGATGGTAGGTGACCTCGAATTGTCCGAGTTCAACAGCCCACTTTAGGAGTCGACCAGACGCCTCTGGTTTAGACAAGACTTGCCTTAGTGGTTGATCTGTTAATACATGGATAGGATGTGCCTGAAAGTAAGGGCGGAGCTTTCGAGATGAGTGGATCAGACTGAGGGCGAGCTTCTCCATCAGTGGATACCTTGACTCTGCCCCCAGTAATCTTTTACTGATATAGTAGACGGGTTTCTGTATTCTCTCTTCCTCTCGGACGAGCACCGCGCTTATCGCGTGTTCGGTAGTTGAGAGGTACAGGAACAGTACTTCTCCCGTCTCAGGCTTTGATAGGATGGGCGGTTCGGCTAGGTGCTTTTTGAGCTCCTGAAAGGCTAGCTCGCACTCATCTGTCCATTCGAACTTCTTACTTCCTTTCAATAAGTTGAAGAATGGGAGACCGCGGTCTGTTGACTTCGAGATGAACCTGCTCAGAGCTGCCATCCTGCCAGTCAGGCTTTGAACATCTTTATGCTTCCGAGGTGAAGGCATATCGATGAGGGCCTTTATCTTGTCGGGATTAGCCTCGATCCCACGAGAATTGACAATGAAACCCAGAAATTTTCCTGAAGACACCCCAAAAGTGCACTTCTGAGGATTCAACTTCATGTTGTACTTTCTGAGCACGCCAAAGCACTCTTCGAGGTCATCAACATGGTTCTTGTTAAGTTGAGACTTTACAAGCATGTCGTCAACATAAACTTCCATGTTTTTCCCTATTTGCTCTGAGAACATCATGTTTACGAGCCGCTGGTACGTGGCTCCGGCATTCTTGAGTCCGAATGGCATGACATTGTAGCAGTAGAGCCCTTTGTCTGTAATGAAGCTCGTATGCTCTTGGTCGGGGGCATGCATGGGAATCTGGTTATATCTAGAATAGGCATCCATGAACGACATCAAACCATGCCCTGCCGTGGCATCTACGAGCTGATCAATTCTCGGCAGGGGAAAACAGTCTTTCGGGCAGGCCTTGTTGAGGTCCGAGTAGTCAATGCACGTCCTCCATGTCCCATTGGGTTTTGGGACCAACACTGCATTGGCCACCCAATCAGGGTAAAAAGCGTCCCTTATAAAATTATTTGCTTTCAGCCTATCCACCTCCTCCTTTAGTGCTTTCTTTCTGTCTTCATCCAGCTGCCTTCGCTTTTGCTGCTTCGGGGGAAAGCTTTTGTCTATATTCAATGCGTGGCTCGCTACATTAGGGCTTATTCCCACCATGTCAGAGTGTGACCACGCGAAGACATCCTGGTTTTTCTTCAGAAAGCAAATTAATTGCTATTTTGATTCGTCTTGGAGGTGTTTCCCGACCTTCACCTTCTTTGAGGGATCAGATTCATCGAGCTGAACCTCTTCGAGCTCTTCCAAAGGTTGGAGGTCGACCTTCTCCTCAATCCTTGGATCGATCTCCTCATCAATTTCTAAAACTGTCCCATCTTTATTCTGTATGACAACGAGTGCTTGCGCGCTTGTTTGTTTCTTTCCCCTTAAGGAAATGCTGTAGCACTCCCTTCCTGCCAATTGATCTCCTTTCAATGTTCCGACCCCGCTTGGAGTTGGGAACTTAAGGGCTAGATGCCTTACAGATGAAACTGCCCCCAGCCCGACCAGGGCGGGTTTCCCGAGCAGTACATTGTAGGCAGATGGTAACTCTACCACCACTAACTCCATCATCTTGGTTACCGAGACTGGATAGTCTCCCAAGGTCACAGGGAGTTCAATGGACCCCATACAGGCGGTTCCTTCTCCAGAAAAGCCGTACAAAGTGGTTGCACAAGCCTTCAGGTCGCGAAGGGAGAGTCCCATTTTCTCTAGTGTCGCTTTATAAAGAATGTTAACTGAGCTCCCATTGTCTATGAGAACTCGGCGCACTCTTTTGTTGGAAAGCTGTAGGGTGATGACGAGTGGATCATGATGAGGGAACTGGACATGGGAGGCATCCTCCTCGGTGAAGGTTATAGGCTGAGTCTCAACCCTTTCGCTTTTTGGTGCCCTTGGTTCGGGTTCGTATGGAGACCCGTCCCCTGTCTTCAGCTCATTCACATATCGTTTTTGAGCATTTCTGCCCCCTCCTGCGAGATGAGGACCTCCCGAGATGGTTATTACGTCCTCTCCATCTATCGGCGGAGGCCTGTCCTCATCCCGAGATCGGGAGTTATTATTCTGTGCTGCCGGAAGCGCGGCTACTCTCTGGCTAGCAGTAGCCTGTCCAGTATTCTGGTTTTTGACGTACTGCCGGAAATAACCTCTCGAGATCAACCCTTCGATCTCGTCCTTCAGCTGTCGGCACTCATCAGTTGTATGGCCGGTGTCCCTATGAAATCGACAGTATTTGCTGGAATCCCTCTTGGACTTTTGATTCCTCATAGGGTCCGGACGCCTGAAGGGGACCTGGTTTTCATTAGCCAGGTATATGTTTTCCCGAGATTCGTTGAGCTCGGTGTGCACTTTATATACGGAGAAATACCTTTCTCCTTTTTTCTTCTTTCCTCCATCAACCTCGGGATTATTTCCCTCGCTCTTTTTCCTCTTGGAGGGATTCTCCGAGGTAGGCTGTGTAGCTGCTGGGTCAACCGAGGTTGAGGCGGAGTTAACGTTTATCGTTGTAATTTCGGTCTGCGAGGTCGCCTTGAGTGTTGACCTCGCCTCCTCTACATTGACAAATCTCTGCGCCCGTCTGTTAAACTCGGTTATCGACCTCACCGGTTTCCCTTGCATGTCATCCCAAAGGGCACTCCCGGGTAAAACACCAGCTCGGATGGCCATCAAATGCCCACTGTCATCCACGTCTCGAGCTCGGGCGACCTCTAGATTAAATCTTGTCAGGTAGCTCTTCAGTGTTTCGCCCGGTTGTTGTCGGACGTTAGTCAAAGTGGATGCTTCGGGTCTGACTCCCATCATAGCTCGGAACTGCTTCTTGAAGTCTCTAGACAATTGATCCCACGAAGTTATAGAATGTCTCTTGTACTTCTCGAACCAACTCTTGGCAGGCCCGGCCAATGATGTCAGAAACAACATACATCTGAGCTCGTAACCCACGTTACTAGCTCTCATGATAGTGTTGAATGTACTCAGATGGCTGCATGGGTCGGTTTTTCCTTCAAACGCTGGGACGTGAGGAATCCGGAACCCTTGGGGGAACTGAGTGTTAGAAATATTGGGAGCAAATGGCTCGAGCTCCTCATCAGAGTCCTCATATCGACCGTTCCTTCGTTCATTCTTCAAAAGCCTAAAGGCTTTTTCGAGCTGATCGATCCTTTCTTGTACTGGGTCCTTAGGCGGTGTTTGGAATTGATAGTCATTAATCGCGATCCCAGGCTCGCGTCTCCGTGAGGGATCTCTACGCCCATTCAGATGATTCCTAAGATCCGGATTTGTCTGATCTCCCTTTCCCCTGCTCTGATTCAGATGATTGCGCAGGTCGGGATGACTCTTGTGATTTCCAGTATTTTTACGACCCCGGTCGTGTTTACTGACAGACCTAGTTTCTCCGGACTCATCACTGGTGAAACTCATCGATCGGTCATTTCGTGGTGGATCCTTTCTACGTCGCCTTGTCTCTGCAGTGCGAGATCGGGACGTCTGACTTCTCTCGGATGGCGCGCCTTTCCGCCCCTGGAACGTCTCCCTGTCCCCTTGTCTTTCCCCTGTACGCCCTTGATCCTGATCTCGACCAGGTTGAGCGTTCCTGCGGGGAGGCGAAGGATATCTTATGGGAGACGGAGGATACCATATAGGTGACGGTGGTTGCCGTCCTTGCCTCGGCCTGGAGGGTCCAGAATTTGCCCGAGATGGGCCAGTTGCGTGCGGTGCACTACCAGGAACCTGAGTCCGAGCCTCGGCAGGAGCTCGGTTGTTCTCAGTTCCTGTAGGCACTTCCACAGGTGGATTAGGCGGGACCCGAGCTCGGGTACTCCTCTGAGGCCTAGAAGGAGCAGATGGCTCTGTTGGTGCTGGAGGTTGTGCTGGCCTCCTTGTGGTAGCATTTTTTCGTGGACGCCCATGGGGCCTCCGGGGAGGAACGTGCACGTCCCTTGGAGGAGGGACTTGGTCTTCGCACGGAAGCGGGGGCTGAGCCACCTGCGCCTCCGCGGCTATCCTAGTCAACTCCTCGTTACGTTTGTTGGCATCTGCCAGCAGTTGTTTCAGCTGCCGATTCTCCAATTCTACAATAGGGACATAACGCTCAGGGTTATAATACATGTCCTCATCCCTTGGTTGTGGAGGTGGTCCCCGGGAATCAGAGGACCCACTCTTTTCTTCAGCGTCCGGGTTCTCCATTAGTTGTTTTCCAGGACGCCTTGGGTAATTTTCTTCAGGAGTGTTCTGATTGTTTGCAGCCATGAATCTCTCTGGGATGGATGCTTGAGGCTCTCAATGAAAGCACCAAACTGTTGACGCCGTTTTTCGTCAACAGATAAAAGAAGAGAGCACGTAAACAATTAAAGACAATGGCTAAAACAAACAAACGAATCAGACACACGGTTTTTACGTGGTTCACCAGTTAAATCTGCCTAGTCCACGAGTCTTTGTTATTAAACTCAAGATTATCTCTAGGAATTCTTCAAGAATGAATTCTCCAGAGTTTTCTCTCAAAGATCAGAATTTCGGTCCTTTACAATGGTGCATGACTTCTCTATTTATAGAGAAGGATGCAGAATACTATCCCACATATTTTGGGTAGTTACTCTTTTGTGAATAAAAATAAATGGCTTTAAATGCCAACAATCAGATATAAAAGGAAACGTTCCCCAAAGATCAGGAAACGCATAACTGACTAAATAATATCCCATGATTCTTGGGGATTTATATCAATAAATGAGGATTACATCCCATATCTACAATACTTGTAGATATTCAAAGTGATCATAGCGTATCTCCAAGGCTTCAGCATCTAAGATTTCACGTCATTGTGCGAGCCACTGACATCTCCCGAGCTAACATTGCTTTCGAGATAGCATATCGAGCTCGAGATCCCTGCTCCGAAGTTGTTCCTGAAGATGAGGGGCTCTCAGAGCTATCCTTCGAGATCGAGATCATTTCGAGGTCACCATATTCGAGGTCTGTATCATACTTTGCAGGCTCCGATTTACAATCGTAGAGCATACCCTAACCCTCACGAGACCATTTAATGCGAACTCAGCTTTCGATGTCATATTTGCTATGGCTCGAAATCTGGGTATAACAATTAAGTTGACGAAATACGACATCAACAAAATGAGTCATAATAATTTCTCATTATATATTTTAAAATTTCATATTAAAGTATTTAAATTACCCTATAATTATGTTTTCAAAACAATAATCGAAAAATATTTATGTGCTTAATTTTTTTTCTTTATTTTATTAATTATTTATTTTGTCATTTAACATATTTTGTTTATTCAAACATATATGAATAGTGAAGTAAGACATAAATGTACATATTTTTATTTTTCCATTTAGTTTTTTTTTTATGAGAAATTGCTTATTTTAACTGCTCTAATAATTAATTAAATATATGTTTATATATAATTTTTTGTTAGCTTTAATTTTTTTTTAAATTAAATAATTAAAATTAGATTAAATAAACTTTTTAAATTCATAGTGTTAATTTAGAAATTTTTTAATATTTTATTATATTGAAATTTGTAGATATACAAATTATGTAACTAATTCGGTTTAATATTTTCTAATATATTTATGTCACCTTTTTATAATATATGTTATTATTTATTTATTTAAAATTATATGAAATGAAAGAAACATAACAAAAATAAATTAATACATTTTCTAAATAAAATTAAATAAATGTACATTGCACACTAATTATACCTAGTATATATATATATTCTATTATTTAAAAAAAAAACTCCAAAATCTAAATTCACATCAAGGAAAAATAAATCATTAAAAAGCGAAACATCTAATATTACATTTGTGAATAATATAAGCATTATATATATATATATAAATTTATATAACGAGTATGATATTAGTGGATTTGAATGATTAACAAAAACCTCTTCTTTTGTTGTTATTTATGTATGATGGGATTAGATTTTGAGACAGAGAAAGAGTGATGCAGGGAATCTCTTTTAGTGGGATAGTCCGCATAGATGATGCAATTTTTCATGACAATACATATAAATATATCTATTAAATATATAGAAGCGTCAATATATTCCTTCATTATATTATTTTGTTTTATATATAATTTTTTACTTTTATTTATTTATTATAATTTAAAAGACTAATTAATAAAAATTTACACATATTTCATTTAACATATATACCTTTAATTCGATTATTTTATTTCATATGTAATTCTAATTTTTTATTTATTTATTATAATTTAAAAGAGCAATTGATCAAAAAAAGTCATACACATTTTACTTAATATATATGTTGTACGTATTATTTATTTATACAACTGTTACTTAAAGGGTATATAATTATGATTATAATACATATTATTTATTTATTTAAGTAATAATAAAGACAAAAAAAATTTATTCTACTTTTATCAAATTTGATATATTCTTTACTCTACGCTATAATTTGTGAAATTTGAATTTCTTTTATCTTTGCTATTTATGTTCACATATAGTCGTTGATTCCACTATTTTGTTTTATATATAATTTTTATTTATTTATTATAATTTAAAAGATCGACGATCAAAATGTCATATATATTTCACTTCAAATAAATATACTTTTAGTTCCACTATTTTGTTTTATATGTAATTCTAATTATTTATTTATTTATTATAATTTAAAAGACCGACTAATCAAAATGTTACACATATTTCACTCAATATATATATGTCACATATTATTTATTTGTACAACTATCACTTATCGATTATATAATTATGATTATAATATATATTATTTATTTATTTCAGTAATAATAAGGACACAAATTTTCATTCTACTTTTTATCATATTTTGTATATTTTCTATTTTACGCTATAATTTATTTTATTTGGATTTCTTTTTATTTTTGCTATTCATATTCATAGTTACTTAACAGAAAAAATTATATTATCTTATATTTATTAATTAACGTATAAAAGCACTTTATAAATTATTTTGTCTTTTTATACATAGCTTTTTTTTTTGTCTTGTCTGCCAAAATTTTTGTTCTTCTCATTTGCTTATTATTATTGTTTTTATCATAATCACTTTTTGCTGTTACATGAACTTTCAATTATTTATATTTTTGTACATTCTTTTTAGGAATTTAAATTATATTATATTTTCTTACTATTCATGTATGTAAAATCATAATAAGAAATATACTTAAGTATTTTTTTTCATTATTTCTTTGATCATTTTTTTTTATTTTTTTTTATAATATTTTTTCCATACTTCATTAATATATATTTATATATATATTTAATTAATGGGCTACGTGGAAGCGTGAATATGTGTAATTCATTATGTTATTTTGTTTTCTATGTATTGATTTATTTATTATAGTTTAAAAAATTGACCCATCAAAATGTTACATTTATTTCACTCAATATATATATATGTCACACGTATTATTTATCGGTACAATTGTCAATTATAGGTTATATAATTATGATTAGGATTTTTGGCGGCGAAAATACCTAATATTTTCGTAGTGTTCCACTTTTGCGCCCAATCTTTTTTTTAGTAGTGAATATAACCAAACCAACTCGAAGCGTCTCCGTCACTACTTATTCATTAACACCGTTAACAATGCTTTTGTGACCATTGACGTGGCCTGTCATAACTGAAGTGTCATTGCCACGTCAATGCGACATAATTATTTTAATTAAAAATTAATTTAAAATAATAATTTTCTTTTGACAAAGTTTAAAAATAATATTTAATAATTAAAAAATATATATTTTTATAATTAAAATCAAATAATTCTTTTTAATTATAAAACCTATCAAATAAATATTAATGAATATATAAAAAAAAATAAAACAAAAAATTCTAAAATTTCTAACCCACGACCACATCTTTTTTTTTTCCTTATTCTTTTTCTTCTCTTGCCCAAATTTTCTAGGGCTATCTTATTTTTCCTTCTCTTTTTTTCTTCCCAGATTTTCCATTCTTCTTCTTCTTCTTCTTCTTTTTTGCAATATTCTTCTTCTTCTTCTCCTTCTTTTTCTTCTCTTGCCCAGATTCTCTCGGGCCATATATATATTTTTTCTTCTTCTTCTTGTTTTCTCTTGCCCAAATCTTCCCTCCTTCTTCTTCTCATTTTGCCCAAATATTCTCCGCCTTTCTTCTTCATTGTTCTTACTCTAAATCTTCTCTAATCCATACCCAACCTCCAAGCCTTATCGGGAAGAACCCCGCCGGAAAGTACTACGCCAAAAAGAACCCACCTACTATAGATTTTTTTTTATGAGTGAGATCTGGGTTTGGTTTGAATTTTTTTTAGGTTTGTTGTGTTTGAATTTTTGTAGGTTTGTTTTGAAAAGTGAAAAGATGATGATGATGATGATGTGTTTTAAAATTTTAGTTTGGTTTGTTTTATTTGTTTTAAGTTTTGAGTTTGGTTTGTTTGGATTGTGAGAAAGTGAAGGAGAAGAAGAGAATATGTGAAACATTGATGTTTGGTAGGTTAGAAAATGAGAGAAAGTGTGAGAAAATATATTTTTTTAATTTTTTATTAGATTGATTTAAGTTTTTTTAAATATTTTTTTATTTAAAATAATTATGTGGCATTGACGTGGCAATAATACTTTAGTTATGACAGACCACATCAATGGCCACATAAGCACTGTTAACAGTGTTAATGAATAGGTAGTGACGGAGAGATGCTTCGAGTTGGTTTGGGTATATTCACCGCTAAAAAAAAAGATTTAGTGCAAAAGTGGAACACTACGAAAATATTAAGTATTTTCGTCGCCAAAAACCCTTATGATTATAATAAAAAGGACAAAAAATTTCAATCTACTTTTGGTCATATTTGGTATATTTTCTATTTTATACTATAATTTGTCTTATTTGGATTTCCTTCTATCTATACTATTTATATTCATAGTTACTCATTAGAAAAACTATATTATATTATATTATATTTATTAATAATGTATAAAAACACTATATGGCCTATTTTTTCTTTTTATACATAGCATTTTTTTTTTGGTCTTTTTTGTCAAATTTTTTAATTACTTTTTGTTGTTACCTAAACTTTCAATTATTTATATTTTTGTTCCTTTTTCCAGCAATTTAAGTTATATTATATTTTCTCACTATTCAGTTAATGTAAAATCCTAATGAGAAATATACTTGAGTGTTTTTTCATTATTTCATTGATCCTCTTTTTTTTTAATATTTTTTTTTCCATACTCCATTAAGCTACAAAGAGAGGAAAAAGGTAGATTAAAAATAAAAAATGGGTAACGTTAGTGAGGCCTTGAGAATAAACCACACAAAACACTACACTAACAATATATATATATATATATAATTACATATTATATTTTCGTTTAATAATATAAAAATTAAATTTAAATAAAAATATATAAGTACTTACAAAATGTACTAATAATAATAAGAAAAGTCATTTAATCTAAACCGTCTAATCTTCCAATCATTGATATTAGTAGCGACAATTTTATGTATATACATATTTTACAACTATAGATATTTTAAGTGGGGACCACACCAATTTTAATGGTATAGTTAAAATTAATTATAATTATTGTGTGTAAAAAAGTATATACAATTTAAGTGTGTTTTAATCATTAGTCTTTTAAATATAATATCCTTTATGCGTTGATACGTATATATCACATGAAAAATGGGAGTGTGTTGAAATCGGGCACAAAAAGCTAATATTAATTGACTATTACATTGTAACTAAAGATAAAATAAAATTATAAATATATCTAACAATATTCATTTAAAAAGACTGTAAATTTCATTTTTGGCAAATTATATTTGACAAAATATTTTCTTATTTATTTTTTGTAATCTTGGCATTCAATAGAAGATTATTTTATTTTTATTCTGTTCACGTTTATGTTCTGATTATATAAAGAGTTGATTATATCAATCTATTCTATTTATAAAATGTTTGACAATATATTTAGCTTTTAACATATGAATCAAATAATAAATGTTAATTTATTTTATATATGACTGATTTCATTTGACAATCTGATTCTTATAACCAGATTTCAACAGATAGGATCAGATTAATCCTCATTAAAACCGAAGATAGGATCTTGCAATGACAGCTCAGATACAGACTGATCTGTAGCCACAGACAATCTGTCTGTTTCCTCAGTTCTCGGATGATTCAATGTAATTGATTGATTATTTAAGGAAACATTTCCTAGTGAGCTGTGTGCGTTCAAACCTAGTAAAAGTTATCTTATGTGAGTATATTTGTGTATATATACATACCATAGTAGCCTTGTATAGGTAAACTCTTTTATCTATTCAAAAACTTATTTTACATCTTTAGAAAAAGAGTGTTTATTTTGTAGAGGTTAGTGGTTCGACTATACCTCTGTTATTTTGTGTCTTTGTATGTGTTCTGTGTATTGAAACAATTCAACAAAGAGAAGAACAAAGAGCAAACCTTCGGGAGAAGATTCATCCTAGTCTTGCCTCGGGAGGAAGCAAGCACTCTTCAAGCAAATCGAAGGGAGTTCGAGTTCTTGAAGTTTCAGCAAGGTTCATTCATCAAGTGGAAAATACATCAAACGTGCGGCATAAAATTAGAGAGAGTCTAATATTTGCTTAAGTCAAATACTTTGTATTTTTGAGAAACTTTATTAATGAATCTGTTACACCCAGATTTCGAGCCATGAGAGTTGTGACCTCGAAAGCTGGATTCATGATGAATAAACTCGTAAAGTCTGGAATATATCCGAAATCTAAGCATCGAGCCTGCGAAGCAGAGACGACTTCGGAGAGGATAGCCTCGAAATCCTCACAAGCTTGAAAGATAGACCCCGAAGTACATCCGTTCTCGGGATAGCCTCGGATCAGGGCTCCGAGCCTGACGCGCGTATGAGCTCGAAGTCATGTAGCCTCGGGAAGATGCTATAGCTCGAAAGTCAATAAGAAACTTGGGTGAACAGGGCCTTGATGATATAGGATAATAACTTTGAATATCCTAATGAGTCATCTATAAGAGACGCGGTCTACATTGATTACTATAAATCCCCTATAATAAAGGGATATTATTTGTTCAGTTATACGCCCCCTGATCTTCAGGGGACGTTTCCTTGTATATATGATTGCTGGCTTTTAATGCCATTTAATTTATTTGCATATACAGAATAACTTCTCGAAATATGTGGGATAGTATTCTGAAATCTTCTTTATAAATAGAGAGGTCATGCACCATTGTAAAGGACCCGAATTTTGGGATCTTGAGAGAAAACTCTGGAAAATTCATCCTTGAAGAATTTTCAGAGATCATCTTAAATTTAATAACAAAGACTCGTGGACTAGGCAGATTTAACTGCTGAACCACGTAAAAAATCTCGTTTGTATTACCATATTTTTATTGGCCATTACTTATTATTGTTTTCGAGCTCTTCTTTCGCTGTTGACGAAAAACGGCGTCAACATAATCTTATCTTTGGTCGTGGTCCCGTGGACTAGTAATATCCGAAAGGATATTGAAACCACGTAAAAAACTCTGTGTGCTTTTTATTTTTCTGTTTTATCCTTTTGTTGTGTATTTCTGTAGTTACAGAATCTCTGTCTGTAGCCACAGAATATCTGTTCCAGTACCAACTTTTTATTCCGCATTTAATTAATTAATTTAATTAAATATAAAGTTAGTAACATTAAAGTATGGAATTTCAAAGACAAAATAATTAAAAAATTTCAAATAAAGTGAATAATAATTAGTAAAGTCAAAATAGCTTTATAAATAAAATATTACTTATGCATATAATCAGAATAAGTAATATTTTATTTTACATTTTAGAAGGTGTTGACAACAAGTAATTTATTAATGATTTGGATTTGATAATTTCTTGGAACCATATTGATATATAAAATTTGTTATTCAATCCACGAGTTGGTGGCTAGCACGAATCATAAGTATATATTTTTTATATAAAATGTGTGTAGATAACCAAAATTATTGGTTTTAACGGTTTGTTTTGTTAACTTTAACAAAATATTCTAAATATTTAACGGAATATACCTTTAAAACTAATTAAAAAAATATATTTATTAATTATATTAATATAAATTTAAATATTATAAAATATCATTATTATAATAATATTTAATATAAGACTACATATATAATAATTATAATAATATAAATTCAAATGTTATAAAATATCATTATTATAATAACATATAATACGAGACTAGATATTTAATAATTATATTAATATAAATTTAAATATTATTATAATAATAATATATAATCATAATTTTTTACTAATTGTATTAATATGAATTTAAATATTATAAAATATTATTATTATAATAATATTTAATACAAGATTAGATATTTAATACGCATGTTAATATAAATTTAACTATTATAAAAAAATAATTATAATAATAATATATAGTACATAATCTTAATTTTATTAAAAAATTATCATTTATGTTTAAAAATGTTATCATATTATATCTATTCTATATAAAAAAGTGTGTAGATAATGAAAATTATTGGTTTTAACGGTTTGTTTTGTTAACTTTAATGGAATACTCTAAATATTTAAGGGAATATAATTTTATAACTAACTAAAAATAGACATTTATTAATTATATTAATATAAATTCAAATATTATAAAATATCATTATTATATTAATATTTAATATAAGACTACATATATAATAACTATATTAATATAAATTCAAATTCAAATGTTATAAAATATTATTTTTATTATAATATATAATACAAAACTAGATATTTAATAATTACATTAATATAAATTTAAATATTATAAAATATTATTATGATAATAAAAAATAATCTTAATGTTTTACAAATTATATTAATATGAATTCAAATATTATAAAATATTATTATGATAATAATATATAATCTTATTTTTTTACTAATTATATTAATATGAATTCAAATATTGTAAAATATTATTATTATAATAATATTTAATACAAAACTATATGTTACACCCAGATTTCGAGCATGAGGTTGTGATCCCAAAATCTAGGCTCGTTATGTGTAGGCTCGAAATAGACACGGTCGCCGTGCGTCCTTTCAGTTAAACCGTTTCTGTAAACAGCGACCTCGAAGGTGCAAAGGGGTATGTAGCTTCGAAATGATCCGAGCTCACAAACAGAATGGTGTGACACTTGGATATATCCCTGAACCATCTCTTGCCTTCCAGATTGGTTCGAGCTCGGAATAAGTGAGTTCGAATGTGGCGACATCGTCAATGTCTATTTGTTCTGAGCATAGGCAAAGTTAGGCGACGAGCTCGTGATCGACTGATAGTCTCAGAGATTTGATGAATCCTGTATCTGAGTTAATCAGTTATATGTGAACATATTTATTGTTGTGCAATCCCAATGTTTAAGGGATATTATTTAATATGTTATCTGATCTCACATTTTATGGGACGTTGTGTATGTAGGGAATAATGTATTAAATAGCATTATGTTGATTGATTCCCATAATATCTTCCCGAAATATGTGGGAATGAATTATGTAACCTCCTCTATAAATAGAGAAGGATACTCCATTTGTAAGGGATGAATATTCTGATTACTTGAGAGAAAACTCTGGGCAACTATTCTCTGAAAAGTTTCCAGAAAACTCCCAAGTTCTAATAACATAGACTCGTGGACTAGGCAGATTTAACTGCTGAACCACGTAAAAATCCTCTTGTGTTCATCTTTGTTCATTTCCTCTAATATCTTCTCGTTTAATTGGTCTCTTATTTAAGTTGACGAAAAACAGTGTCAGCAATTTGGTGCTTTCATTGAGAGCCATTAAATAGTGAGTGAATTTGTTTAGTTAGAAAGCCTCTCGGATTAGCAATGGCTGCAAATGATCCCAATATTCCTGAGGAGGAGATCCTAGATGAAAGTGAGTACCCCCAGCGCCCTGGAAAGCAGCCTATGGTGAATTCTTATCCCGATGAGAGGAGTGGTTCATCCGACTCTCGGGGACCACCTGCCCCCAGGGACGACGAGGACATGTACTACAATCCTGAAAGATATGTCCCAATAGTGGAACTTGAAAATCGTCAACTGCGTAAGCAGTTGGAAAAAGCTAAAAAACGCAATGAAGAGTTAGCCAGACTAGCTGCTGAAGCGCAAGCGGCTCAAGCCCCACCTCTGCAAGATGCCCAGGCTCTGCCTCCGCGGGACGTTCACGTCCCACCGCGTAGGCCTCGGGGTCGGTTGCGCAAAAACACAGTCACCCGAAGAGCAGAGCAACCTCCACCACCAGCAGAGCAGCCTGCTCCGCCGAGACCCCGGAGAGGTAACCAGGCTGAAGGTCCTGCCAACCCAACTGCGTAAGCACCAGCTGGAGTAGGGAATAACCGAGCCCCCTCAGAGGCTCGGACCCTAATTCTTGGTGCTACGCAGAATGTGTCAGAGCCTGATTGTGCGAATTTAGGGCCTTCTAGGCCCCGTAATGGACGACAGCCACCTTCTCCAATAAGGCATCCACCATCGCCAATAAGACCTCCTTCGTCAATTCGGAGAGATGCGCAACCGGCCCATCGCGACAGGGAAAGGCGAGCTGGGCAAAGTCAGGGGAATAATGGAACTACAAGGGAGCATAGGGGTCCCCATCTCGCGAGAAGCCAAGTGTCTCGATCTCAAACTATCGAGACAAGGAGGCCAGCAGGAAACCCATCTCAAAATAACCATGCAACGAGCCATGTCAGCGAAAGCTCGGGTGACACTAGATCTGTGAGTATATATAACTCGAAACCTAGGAACACTAGAAATCGAGGGGATCACCCAGATTTACGGGAACATCTAAACCACAATCGGGGGCGTGGTAATCCCCCGAATCCAGATCTGAGAGATCATCTCAACGGGCGCAAGCACCCCGCGCCGAGGCATGGAACTGGAGTTGTAATCAACGATAACCAATTCCTGCTGATTCAAGCCAGACCCCCCATAGATCCATTCCAAGAAAGGATTGAGCAGTTGGAAAGAGCATTCAGGCGCTTGCAAAATGAACGAAGTTGGGAACGGGACGAAGAGTTCGACGAGGAACTCGAGCCCTTTGCTCCGCATATCTCTAGCACCCTGTTTCCTCAAGGATTCAGAATTCCTCATGTCCCACCATTCGATGGAAATTCAGATCCATACAGTCATTTAAGTACGTTCAACACAATCATGCAAGCCAGTAGTGTGGGCTACGAGCTCAGATGCATGCTGTTCCTAGCCTCTTTCACGGGACCAGCAAAAACTGGTTTGAAAAATATAAAAGACATTCGATTGCTTATTGGGATCAATTATCAAGAGATTTCAAGAAAAAATTCAAGGCCATGGTCGACATTAGGCTCAAGGCATCTGCCTTGACCAATGTCCAACAGCAGCTAAATGAGTCACTAAAAGGTTATCTCACAAGGTTTAACTAGGAAGTTTCTCGAGCTCGTGACGTCGACGACAGTGGCCATTTAATGGTTGTTCGAGCCGGAGTAATGCCTGGAAGCCCTCTCTGGGAAGATTTACAAAGGAAGTCTGTAAGGTCCTTAACCGAGTTCAATTGACGAGCTTAGAGGTTTGTTAATGTAGAAGAGGCGAGGTCAGCATTGAATATGACCTCTTAGCCCATAACTACAACAACAAACACAAACTCTGCCTTGACCTCAGCGGATCCTATGACATCAAAACCCCCTGAGGACAACCCTTCTAAAAGAATAAAAAATTAAGGGAATAATTCCGAGGCGGATGGGGGAAAGAAGAAGAAAGGGGAAAGATACTTCTCCGTATACAAGGTGTATACTGAGCTCAATGAGTCTCGGGAGAATATCTACCTAGCTAATGAAAACCAGGTCCTTTTCAGACGACCTAACCCCATGAGAAACCAAAAGGCAAAAAGAGACTCCAACAAGTACTGCAGATTCCACAGAGATATCAGACATACAACCGATGAATGCAGGCAATTAAAAGATGAGATTGAAGGTCTGATCTCGAGGGGATATTTCAGGCAGTATGTAAGAAATCAGAACCCCAATCAGGCTTCCACCAGCCAGAGGGCAGTGGCTGCACCACCTGCCCAGAACAGCAACTCCCGAGCAAGGGAAGATGAACTACCCCCTCCGATTGATGGAGAAGATGTCATAACCATCTCAGGGGGACCCCATATTACAGGGTCGGGCAGGAATGCCCAGAAGAGAAATGCGAATGAGCTGAAAACTGGTGACGGGTCTTCCTACGAACCCGAACCCGAACCCAGAGCTCCGAAACAACAAAGGGTTGAATCTCAACCCATAACTTTTACTGAGGATGACACGTCTCATGTACAGTTCCCTCATAATGACCCGCTGGTCATCACCCTTTAGCTCGAGAACAAGAGGGTACACCGAGTCCTGATTGATAACGGGAGCTCGGTTAATATCTTCTACAAAGCCACTTTAGAAAAGATGGGACTTGCGCTTCGCGACCTAAAAGCCTGTGCAACTACGTTGTACGACTTTTCACGAGAATGGACTGCTTGTATGGGATCCATCGAACTCCCTGTAACCTTGGGAGACTACCCAGTCTCGGTAACCAAGAGGATGGAATTCGTAGTGGTGGATGTTCCATCGGCCTATAACGTACTGCTCGGGAGACCCCCCTTAGTAGGACTGGGGGCAGTTTCATCTGTTAGGCATCTGGCCGTCAAGTTTCCAACTTCAAGTGGCATCGGGACTCTAAAAGGGGACTAGCTCGCAGGGAGGGAATGCTACAACATTTTCGTTAAAGGGAAAAAGTAGACAAGTGCACAAACACTCGTTGAAATTCAGAATAAGGATGGGATGATCTTCGAAATAGACGAAGAGATCGATCCAAGAATAGAAGAAAAGGGTTGACCTCAAGCCTTTGGAGGAGCTCGAAGAAGTCAAGCTCAAAGAAGTTGATCCCCCAAAAATTGTGAAGGTGGGGAAAAACCTTTCAGAAAAGACAAAGTAGTAATTAATTTGCTTCTTGAGGGAAAACTAGGATGTTTTCGCATGGTCACATTCGGACATGGTAGGGGTAATTTCGAATGTGATAAGCCATGCACTTAACATTGACAAGAGCTTCCCCCTGAAGCAGCAAAAACGAAGACTCCTGGACGATGATAGGAAGAAAGCCTTGAAGGAAGAAGTCGACAGGTTAAAGGCGAACCAATTTATACGAGATGCCTTCTACCTTGATTGGGTCGCCAACCTAGTACTGGTTCCAAAACCTAATGGAACATGGCTAACTTGCATCGACTACTCCGATCTCAACAAGGCATGCCTTAAGGATTGCTTTCCCCTACCTCGGATCGATCAGCTCGTAGATGCCACAGTTGGGCACAGTCTTATGTCATTCATGGATGCCTACTCTGGATATAACCAGATCGCCATGCTTGCACCAGACCAAGAGCATACAGGTTTTGTAACAGATAAAGGGTTGTACTGTTACAATATCATGCCTTTCGGGCTAAAAAATGCTGGAGCCACGTACCAAAGGCTTGTAAATAGGATGTTCTCCGAGCAGATAGGTAATAACATGGAAGTGTATGTTGATGATATATTGGTCAAATCTAAACATAACAATAACCATGTTGACGACCTCGAAGAATACTTCGCCGTGTTGCGAAAGTACAACATGAAACTCAACCCCAAAAAATGCTCCTTTGGAGTGTCATCGTGGAAGTTTATGGGCTTCATAGAAAACGCGTGATGAATAGAGGTTAATCCCGACAAGATCCAGGAGTTAATCAACATGCCCTCACCTCGAAAGCATAAAGATGTCCAGAGCTTAACTGGACGGATGGCGACATTAAGTAGATTTATCTCTAAATCTACAGATTGATGTCTGCCATTTTTCAACCTTTTAAGAGGGAGCAAAAAATTCGAGTGGACAGAGGAATGCAAGCTGGCATTTCAGGAGCTAAAGAAGCACCTCGTGGAACCTCCCATCTTGTCGAAACCTATCACAAGAGAAATATTGTACCTATATCTCGCTACAACCAAGAACGCCATCAACGTCGTGCTCGTCCGAGAAGATCAAAAGGTACAAAAACCAGTATACTATGTCAACAAAAGGTTATTGGGCGCAGAATCGAGATGCCCAATAATGAAAAAACTGGCCCTCAGCTTGATCCACTCATCTCGAAAACTCTGACCTTACTTCCAAGTACACCCCATCCACGTGTTGATTGACCAACCACTACAACGAGTCTTATCTAAACCAGAGGCCTTAGGCAGATTATTAAAATGGGTTGTTGAACTCGGACAGTTCGAGATCACTTATCATCCGAGAATGACCATAAAAGGGCAGGCCCTGGCAGACTTCATTGTGGAATGTACAGGAGTTTCTGACGACGAAGTTATAACCCCAGCCCACGAGCTGTGGAAACTTTATGTCAATGGACCTTCTAACGAAAATGGATCGGGGGCAAGAATCATATTGATCACTCCAACTAGAAGTCGATTTCACTCCGCCTTGAGGTTCAGCTTTGAAGCGTCTAACAATGAGGCTGAATACAAGGCTCTATTAGCAGGACTTCGAATAGCCAAGGAGCTCAAAGCTAAAGCAATTCATTGCTACAGTGACTCGTAGTTGGTGGTCATCCAAATCCTAGGGGAGTACCAGGCTTGTGGAACAAAGATGGCCACATATTTAGAAAAAGCAAAAACAACACTCGGACATTTCGAGTTCTATACGATCGAGCAGGTTCCCCGAGAGCAAAATTCAAATGCAGACGCCCTAGCCAGGCTCGCCACATCCAACGATGTCGATGCACTGAATGTGGTCCCAATTGAGTACCTCTCAACACCCAGTATTAGCAAGCCTGAACATGAAGATGTATGCATGATAGACTCCAAACCAACATAGATGACCCCGATAGTTGATTACCTCAAAACCAACATTCTTCTAGCAGAACAGATTAAGGCTCAGAAACTGATGTATCAGATTCCCATATACACTATTGTGGAAGGAAGGTTATATCGGAGATGATACTCTATGCCATTACTCCGATGTGTAACTCCCCCCGAGGCCAAGAAAATTCTAGAAGAAATTCATGAAGGATTTTGTGGAGACCACACTGGGGGGCATAGTCTGTCTTAGAAAATTATAAGACAAGGATACTTCTGGCTCACTATCAAGGCAGACGCATTTGAGTATGTCAAGAAATGCGATAAATGCCAGCGATTTGCTACAATTCCGTGAGCTCCTCTATCCGAGCTAACTATGGTGACCTCCCCATGGCCATTTGCGGTGTGGGGAATTGATCTCATAGGCTCATTGGCAACTGGCAAAGGTGGAGTTAAGTATGTAGTGGTCGCGGTCAATTATTTTACAAAGTGGACCTAGGCTGAACCTCTGGCAACGATTACCTCGAAGAAAGTCTTAGTCTTTGTGGTAAAAACATCATCTGCCGATATGGAATGCCAAGAAAAATAGTATCAGATAACGGTACTCAATTCGACAATGAATAGTTTACCAATTTTTGTGAGAAAAATGGGATAATGAAGAGCTTCTCCTTTGTTGCCCATCCCCAAGAAAATGGCCAAGTCGAAGCTGTGAATAAGACTCGCAAGAGTTCTATGAAAAAGAAATTGGAAGAAGCTAAGGGAAAATGGCTCGAGGAGTTGCCCCAAGTCTTGTGGGCATATCAAACTACGGCTCGCACTTCAACAGGAATACCCCTTTTTCCTTGGCATATGGATACGTAGCCATGCTACCAATTGAGGTCGAAGTACTCACTATTCGTAGCCATGCTTATGATCAAGCTTCGAACCAATCCCAGCTCGAAGTAAGTCTGGACCTGATTGAAGAAAGGCGAGATGAAGCTCAACTGAAAAATACAGCATATCAACAGCGAGCTACCAGATATTTCAATAAAAAGGTTTGGGACAGGAAATTCGGATTGGGAGACTTGGTGTTAAGGCGTGTGTTCCTAGCTACAAGGGACCCAACCACTGGCATACTCGGGCCCAATTGGGAAGGACCTTACCAAATTGAATCAGTTATTCGACCTAGCGTCTACAAATTGGCGAGATTAAATGGAGAATTGGTACCACGAGCATGGAATGGCGAACATCTACGACCTTACTATCAATAGTGTAGGAATGATGTCTCCTGTAACCATGCTTGCTTATCCTTACAAAGTTTCTAATAAAGATCATTTTCGTTTCAATATGTTGTATTTTTTGCAAACTCTCTCAATTTAATAACCTATGATCACACTCATAGGATATTAAGGGGGCATCAGTGGTCTATATACTATAAGTTTGAAAAAATGAATAACTCAAATATAGCATACACGAAAACAAACAAATGTCTGGACCGTTAACCCAACAAAAAAGGTAAAAGTGTATTCTAAAAAATAAAGTGTTTGGATATAACCAAATGCACGAACTAAGATAATTTGGACATAACCAAATTATTAAAAATAAAGTGTTTGGATATAACCAAATGCGCGAGCTAAGGTAGTTTGGATATAACCAAATGCGCGAGCTAAAGTGTCTGGATATAACCAGATGCGCGAGCTAAAGTGTATGGACATAACCAGATGCGCGGAATAAAGTGTCTGGACATAACCAGATGCGCGGGCTAAAATAGTTTGGACGAAACTAGATTATTAAAAATAAAGTGTCTGGACATAACCAAATGCACGAACTAAAGTAGTTTGAATATAACTAGATTATTAAAATTAAAAGTGTATGGATTACAAACCAGATACGAGCTAATTTTTTTTGGAACAAACCAGCTAAAATTAATCGACAGAAAGATGGAATATAATTAAACCTACTTAAATTAAGTCGAGATCGAGGCTGGAATATCTTGCAAAAAGATAGTTTCAACCTCACAACTTTGGGGAGCTACCTGAGGACGAGGAAAAGTAACTAGAAAAGCAGGATATAACTAAACTACCTATCTTACACGCCATATAAGTACTTTCGAGTGCATGGTAAAAGTAAGTTCCGACCTTGATAAATAATGAGATCGGATGCGGATATATCGAGCAAACTATGCGAGAATGCATCGAAACTCGAGCCTAAATTCAACATGTGTTTGTATGGATAAACAAACATAAAACCAGACTTTTAATCTAAAAATTGCTTAAAATATTTCTATCAGAGAGATGTAAAGCAAAAATATTAAGGTGAAGTCAAGCATGGTAATCAAAATATCAAAAGAAAATAGCTCTTTTACGAGCTGTAAATTGTTTTTGCCCCAAGGGCATGAAAAATAAAAGCTATAACCTATTACAAAAGTTTCAGAGGGACACAACCCGTGATCGAGATTTAGGAGGTAGGAGCACCCTCCTTAGCCTTCTTAGCACCCTCCTTAGCCTTCTCAACATCCTCCTTAGCCTTCTCAGCATCCTCTCGAGCAGCTTCGTCTGCTCCAGTCGAGCTTGCCATTTGGCTAGAAACTCATCCTCAAAAGAGCCTAAGAAGCTTGTGTTGAGATCGGCGTTGCTGGCCCAGATCCTGTACATGGCCAAGTCAACCGCCCGATCCTTCCTCTGCTTGAGCTCTTCGAGAAGACGAGCCTTTTCACCCTCTATTATCTTGAAGGTGGCCTTTTTCTCCTCCTCGAGCTTGGCATTTAGCTTCTCGAGCTCCTCGATCCTGGAGTTTTTCTCTTTAATCTCAGCCTCTAGCTTTGACCTTGCGGCCTTAAACTCGTCAGCGAGCTTGAGCTGGAGATCCTTACACTCTTGAGAATATGACATGCTCACGTGAACCTCATTGTTCAGCTTATAATTTAGCTGAGCAACTACAGTAAGAGCCTAACACACAAACAAATCAAGTTAGAGCATGCTCCAAATAAAATCACAATAAATAGCGAGGTAAGAGAAATTATCGAGGAGATGAGCTCGGTACTCTTGTCATAAAGGACATTAGAGTTCCGAGCATTGATTAGGAACTGCCATTGAGGAGCCCCGAGATTGCTGATGCGTTGGCCTACTCGAGACAGGACGTCTGAACCGAGGGTGGCCCCGTGAGTCCTGACAGCGTTGTTGATAACATACTCATCAGAATGAGTAGAAATCGACAACAGGCGCTCCCGAGTGGAAGCTGCTTTCTTTGGAGCTGGGCCAAGGGTTGGAAGGATTCGGACAGCAGGAGGCGGAGAATGAGCACCTGCCGCAGGAATCTTGACCTGGGAAGTAGAGTTCGGAACAATAGGAGCTGGGGGAGGAGGAGTCACCTTGGTCCTTTTAGGGACCTTAGCAGGCCGACTATAATTTTGCAAGGCTCTCAGGCGTTTTCTTTGCTTGGCCCCCACGCCACTGGCGAGCATATTCTCGAGGTCGGAGTCCATAGTACTTGCATGATCAAATCACATTAGAAAACGATCTCAAAATGCTAAAATTAGTGTAAAGCAGATAGTTAAAGGAATTAAAGACAAGTGACAAGTAACCTAACTGGAACTCTCCTCCGAGCTTGTGCTCGGCGACCAAGTAATTCCCCTATCTTCGGAGGAGGCTGGGGGAGTCCTTTCCCTATACGTGGAAGTCAACCTCGAAAGGTCCCTATAGTCGTTTGTCCCATATTGGAAGGATATTCCATCCCAAACCTCATTCAGACTATACATTGTGTCGTATTTCCCTAGCCGGCTATCAAACCTATGGACCCTATCATCTACCCAAGACCATACATAAAAGTTGTCCCTATCATCTGGGCATAAGATCAGGGTGTCAGGTTTATGCTTAAGGAGGGAATGAGACCACAAGGCCGAGCTGAGAATGACCTTACCTCTGTCACTCGAGCTCGAGGCCTCATCATTGGCATCATTCCTCGAGCATGGACTCCTGTGATGGTGAGCTGGGGATCGTGTCTTTGAGCTTCGCCTCGGAGGAAGCCTGTCGGTTGGGAGAGGCACAAACTCTCACTCAGTATACTTCTTGTAGGCAGTGTCATCTGTTGATTGGTCTTTCTCCAGGAGACCACAGGCTCGAAGCTTATCTTCATGAAGAAGATAAGACAGGGAGCGCCTGCCATATGGAAGCTGGAGCAGAGTTTCTTTGTGCTCCTTCATTGCACCCGTAGGGGTAGGATGGTGATAGTTGGCTAAAGAATGGAATACATTATGAGATAGTTCGAGCCTAAGCAAAAGTTAAGCACGAAAAGAAAAAGGATTGCATACTTATGGATTCTTCTGAACGAATAATATTTAGAGGGAGCCAGACCATCCGTCCAAAAGAACGTCACCTATAAGTTAGGAGGATGGTTGGGCATGTCCTCAAAGATCTTCTTCTCCCTGGGATATCTCGAAAGGTAGTAGAAGCCATCTCCTCCCGGAGCTCGGGAGGGGTTGCTTTTCAGGCAAAAGAGATACATAATCTCTCTTGGCGAAGGTCCTTCCCACTTCAATTCATGGTAAAGTGACCTCAAGGCTGACAATACCCTATATGAGTTGGTCTGGAGTTGGAAGGGCGCGAGCCCAACAAAATCCAGAAAGTCCTTAAAAAAGGACTTCAAGGGCAATAAGGCCCCTGCCTTCATACTTCAGCTTATTGTCGGGATTGCCATCTCCCGGGGCGTAGCAGCTACGTTCATTGGAGGTCAGAGCTCGACACCTTAACGAGCCTGACAATCCTAGGCCACGGCGAGCTAGGATGTTGGTGATGTGTCCCAATGAAGAAATCGAGCTCCAATAATGCTCAGCCTAAAAAAACTCTCCTTTCGAGGTGGGAATGGCAGTCAGCTGTGAGGTGGATGGACGATTTGATTATTCTTCCATCAGTGAGAATTTGAGTTCCCCCGGTTTGAAAGCGACCGTTACTTTAAGCGAAGGGTTGAGAGGAATTGGTCTGGGCTCGGGGTCTGGGTCTGAATAGATCGCGACTCGAAGTTTTTTCCTCTTTCTCTCTTCAACCTCGTCGATTTGGTGTCGAAAGTGAGCTCGAGTATCCTTTTGCTCACACCTCACTTCGTGCTCAAAAAATCAGCCGTTGATTCTAAGTAAAGGGTGACTCAGGGCTCGGAGTTGTAAGTGAATAAGGAATCGCGAGTGTAGACCCCCACCGTTTTTCCAAATTCCGTGACATCTAGCAAGAAAGAAAAGGGTGAGGGCCAGGCACACAAGAAATTAAGGATAAAAATCAAGATGGTCCAAGCTCGAATGCTCGAAATCATGGAATAAGCTCGATCAAAAGAACGAGATCAGGCTCGGAAGAAACCTGAGCTATTGAAAGAGTCGATCCCCGAGCGTGTATTTGACGTGAAGGGGGAAAAGTGGATTTATTTTTGAGAATCCCAGATTTTCAAAACAAAAAAAGTTGGCAGTTACTCAAAAAGGTGATATTTTTGGGAAACGTGCAATTTAAAAACCCTAATTCCATACTCCTTTTCTTGGTCTACACAGTATGTCATCCGAAATTCAAATGAAGAACTATATTTGCATCTTTCACTCAAAATCTGGGTTTGGAATCCATAATATCAGAAGAATATAAGAACTACACAGTATCGACTAAAAAAATTATACTGCTAAACTAGTAAATGAGCCTACAATATAACAACAATAAAAACGTACACACCGAAATGTAAAAAGCAGAATATATATATAAACATATGGGATCAAGAACAGACACTTACACAATGAAGCTTGTGGATACAAAGAGATCACTGACTGAAGTGTTGGTAACAGGGAAGACCTCACCGAGTCAAATATATTGGGGGTAGACTGTTTCCGGGGTTTGGAAAACATGCAAGAACAGAGCAGACTTCAGTTTTGGTTTTTCTTTTTTCCTCTGAAAATTCAAGGCGAGAAAGTGAAATGAGGAAGACGATGGGGGTATATTTATAGGCCCCAGGGAATGTCAAAGGTCGGGCTAATCAGAGCCATTAGCCAGATTTTGTGTCTGATCCGACGGTCAGGTACAAATGAAATGATGGCGGCATAAAGTTGGCAGGCGAATGGACGTGGGCATAGTACAAAGGCACTCAAGTACTCTGATTAGTCAATCCCTAGCCGACGCGTGTCCACACTTGAGTACAATTGATAGAACAATTTCCAAGGAGGGCAGTTCAAAAGTTTCCTTCTCATAGGATTCGAACTGATACTTTTGAGGGGGAAAAATGTTACACCCAGATTTCGAGCATGAGGTTGTGATCCCGAAATCTAGGCTCGTTATGTGTAAGCTCGAAATAGACACGGTCGACGTGCGTCCTTTCAGTTAAACCGTTTCTGTAAACAGCGACCTCGAAGGTGCAAAGGGGTATGTAGCTTCGAAATGCTCCGAGCTCGCAAACAGAATGGTGTGACACTTGGATATATCCCTAAACCATCTCTTGCCTTCCAGACTAGTTTGAGCTCAGAATGAGTGAGTTCGAATGTGGCGACATCGTCAATGTCTATTTGTTCCGAGCATAGGCAAAGTTAGGCGAAGAGCTCGTGATCGACTGATAGTCTCGGAGATTTGATGAATCCTGTATCTGAGTTAATCAGTTATATGTGAACATATTTATTGTTGTGCAATCCCAATGTTTAAGGGATATTATTTAATCTGTTATCCGATCCCACATTTTATGGGACGTTTCCGTGTACGTAGGGAATAATGTACTAAATAGCATTATGTTGATTGATTCTCAGAATATCTTCCCAAAATATGTGAGAATGAATTATGTAACCTCCTCTATAAATAGAGAAGGAGACTCCATTTGTAAGGAATTGATTTTCTGATTACTTGAGAGAAAACTCTGGGCAACTATTATCTGGAAAGTATCCAGAAAATTTCCAAGTTCTAATAACATAGACTCGTGGACTAGGCAGATTTAACTTTTGAACCACGTAAAAAACCTCTTGTGTTCATCTTTGTTCATTTTCTCTAATATCTTCTCGTTTAATTGCTCTCCTATTTAAGTTGACGAAAAATTGCGTCAATACTAGATATTTAATACTTATATTAATATAAATTTAAATATTATAAAATATCACTATAATAATATTTAATACATAATTTTAATTTTTATAAAAAAAAAAAATTATCATTTATGTTTAAAAAGGTTATCAAATTATATATATTAAAAGAATTATAAATAACATATTTTGATTTAATTTTTCATTTAATAGGTTTATGTCAATTTTTTTTATATATTGTTGTTTATTTATTTGAAATTTCTATCAAAATGATACAAATTTAATAAATATAATTAATATATATCTAGTATTATTTATATTGGGGTAACAAAAAAATCTGGGATGACTTTTTTGTGTGAAGTAATATCTGGTTTATGTATTATTATTATTATTAAATAGTTTGAATGCAAACTGACGAGGATGAAAATGGCCCCACTTCAAGAAAAATATAGTGCTTGCTCAGAGCTGGCTTACTGCTTAAGCAATTTTTGTGTGCTTATATTTATAGATCGGTGCTTTATATCATTGGTGACATATGTACCACTAAGGTTTTTTTTTATATATATATATATATGTATATATATTTGCCATTTTGCCTTTTATTTTATTTATCATTGCTTAATTCGTGGCACCATGATCGAAATTAGGTCATCTAAACTAGATTACATATAAATATTCTCTGCAAATCTTAATTACCCTATTGTTACATGCCTTAATTTCTTTACTCCCAAAATAATATCACTGAAAAGGAAAAGTGGGAAAATAATAGTGCTACACTCTACATTAATAAGGTTAATAGTTTTTCTTTTGTAGTTTTGTAATTATTATTATTGAAAAAATAGTTCTGTGTTTGGTCTATCACACACATATACTGCCACTACTAACCATGTTTATTAATAAAATTATTATGTTACAAGTTTGTGTCTACATTAATTAATATTCTACGACTTTCCTAAATTTAACATGTTCGTCATGGGAACTTTAATTACCTGCAAATGCTAGCTAGGATCCATGGTAACCTAAATAATTGAGTATTAATTCTCAAACCAATTTGTTAATTTATTATGATGAATTCGAACAACAGAAAACCAGAGCTTGAGGAAATTGAATACAACTATTAAAATATAGTATGTAAATTTTCAATCTTATTTAATAAGGACTTACAGATGATTACGTGACGCAAATAAATTATTATTATAAGTGTCCCTTTTTTTTTTAATTTTAATTTTCATGATAATGATTCAGTTTATGATAAGGAAAATTGTGTCCTAACTTTAGTTAGTATGGCTAGTACGTATATATAAACAAATTATTAGAGCACTTGGATTATTATTAACTAAAGTTGTAGGTGCTACTTTAATAACGTCATCTTTTTAGGGATTCAACTTCCACATACCTTGCAATGCGGTCCGAATCTACGCACTAAGAATATTTTTTTTAACCTAAAAATAAAAATGCACGAAATTCTAAAACGACAGGAGTAGTACTAATGGGGAGAAAGAAGCTAGCTAGGCAGGCACACTTTGGATAATGAAGGCTCCCAAATAAGTCAATATCATATAGCTATATTATATCCTAGAACCAGCTTCTGATTCAGTCGGCATGGGTATTCATATATATATATATATATATATATACACACACACCTTTCATGCCATGTAGCCAACTCGTACGTGTCTAGGGATTTGAATTATCTCTATACATGCATATATATATATATATATAAATATTTAATACTACAACATACCAAAATGTTCCTTTGGTATCTGAATTATTAGCCAAATCTAAGTAATTCGGACACTCGAATATCAAAAAGAGTAAAATCCTAAGATTATGTTTCTCATGAAATATATGGATGTTATATGTGTGGGTGGTGTACACATTTATGATTGTGGTGTTTTCAATAGTTTGATTTAACCAACTTTATATTATTGTTGGTGGGGTTGAGAATTAATAAAGATGCGATGAATATTAAAATTGTAAATATTATTTTGTCTCATGTGTTTTGCAAAAATTATCGATTGAATTTTGTGTTTTGTTAAATGACAATTTTGATCATGCATTTTACAAAATTGAACAAAAGAGTACCCTGGACCAGATTTTGGTTAAACTTTTTTAAATATGACCAAAATACCCTCATGTTTTATTAATTAATGAATTATTTAAATAAATATATAATAAAAAATTATATAAATTAATTTTAAAATAAAAAAAATATTCAAAAAATATTATATCCCTTTATTAATTAAAAATTAACATAAATAATCAAATATATCATTAAATTAAAACCTAATTAACCCTAAATCAAATTACAATGTAATTCATGAGTTCATCATTGAACCTAGATTCAAAAACAAAAAAAATTCATCAACATCACAAATCATGATCCAAAACCCATAACAAAATCGATCCATTCCATTTTGGAGCCAATTTCATACATAAATCATGAGCAAAAATCCAATAAAATATCAACAAAAACCAATACAATTTTATACATAAATCATGAGCAAAAATCCAATAAAAACATCAACAAAAACCAATACAATTTCATACATAAATCATGAGAAAAAATCTAATGAAAACATCAACAAAACCAGTACAAGCTTCACACAAGCACCTTTACAACCCAATGCAAGCTTCAAAACCCAATCACACAACTAAATTCAGATTTTCCCAGTCGCACAAGAACCCTCGCCCAACCACCTTTCAGATCTGCCCCAATCGCTCAAGAACTCTCATATTCGTGCCAATCCTTTGCAAAATGAAGCTGTCCATCCCAAGCATTTGTAAAAAAAATAAAAAATGAAGCTGCTCACACTAAATCCCCTTGGATCTAGTCTCCTCACACCAGGTCCTGTTGACCCAGCCTCGTCGCATCAAACCCCCTTGCTGAACTCAACCTCCGTCTGGCGCTTGGTGCACCGGTCACCATCGTCCCATCATATCCTGCAAAGAAGAAGAAGAAGAAGAGGCGGAAAGGAAAGACTTAAGCTTCAGATCTCAGATCCACGACAATGCCTCCATTGTTGCTCTGCAACCAAGTTGGCGAAGTACCTGCAAATAAGAAACATGGAGGAGTCAATTAAGATGAAGAAGAAAGAGAAGAGGGTGAATAAATTTAGGGTTTTAAAATTGATTAGTTTTAGGTTTTTTTCTTTTCCAATTGAGAATATAATTAGATTTTAAGTTTAATTTTTTATTTTAGAAATATTTTGATTTAGTTTTTTATTTTATATTTTATATCTTAATTCTATATTTGAAATAAAAAATATTTATATTTTTAATTATTTTTTATTTTAAAATCAATTTATAAAATTTTTTATTTAATATTTATTTTTAATTATTTAAATAAAAATTAATTAATATAATATTAAAGTATTTTGGTCATATTTAAAAAAAGTTTGATGAAAATCTAATATAAAGTATTTTTTGTTCTATTTTATAAAATGTAAAGTCCAAATTATTATTTAACAAAATACAGAATTCAATTAATAAATTTTGTAAAATAGAGAGACCAAAATAATATTTACCCGTATTATAACACTTTGGAAATAGTTTTAGGACGTCATATGTTCAAATTCTTTAGTTGGGCCGCCATATAGGCATATTTGGGGTTGACGTTATAGTTATCAAGTAGTGAAAAGAAAAGCGACAATATACACAGCACATATCCTTTGTCACTTGATACACATATAAATATATATATATATATTTATATTTATATTGGATTTGGGAGAACTTCGAATCCGGCTGCTGTGAAGGTTATACATCTCTCTCTCCCTCTCTCTATATTATATATATATATATATATATATAAAAAAAAGATTGGAATGAATTAAGTTGACAATTTTTTTACCTTACAATTTTGTGGATGCGATCGTTTTGAAGTTATATATCATTAGAATCTTTCAGTTGCAATTGTGTGATTTTTTAAAAAGAGATATGCTAGTACGTTGTAACACTAGTAACACTAGGTGATCACATCATAAGATAGATTCATTTATATATATATCATGCATATGCAGCTGAGAATTGATTCAGATTCATGTATGTCTCTTGTATAGATAACGAAAATTTTTGTTTTTAACAATTTATTTTATTAATTTTAACGAAATATTCTAAATATTTAATGAAATATATCTTTAAAATTATCTTAAAAATAAATATTTATCAATTATATTAATATAAATTTAAATATTATAAAATATTATTATTATAATCATATTTAATATAAAATTATATATATAATAATTATATTAATATAAATTTAAATTCAAATATTTAATAACTATATTAATATAAATTTAAATGTTATAAAATATTATTATAATAATAATATATAATTCTATTTTTTTACTATTTATATTAATATGAATTCAAATATTATTATTATTATAATAATCTTTAATACAAGATGTACTAGATATTAGGGCTGTGCAAAAGTTTTTACAACCTGTCCAACCCGAATAAACCGCCAAAAAACGCAACCCTAATAAACCGATCAAAATTTAAACCGCTCAATTGTTACATTGAGCGGGTTGAAAATAATTATCAACCCGCCCAATATAATCCAACCCGCCCAATTAAGAATTTATTATTTTTAATATATTCAAATAAATATATAAATTAATTAAGTTTTGTTTTAATCTTTTTACTATAGATTTAAAATATTATTTTAAGCTTAAAAATATAAACTTCACACTATTAGTACTAGTATTTAAAAGAAAAAAATTACAAAAATGTTAACAAAAAATACCACTTTTGTTTGGGCGGGTTGACCCGACCAACCCGCCAAAAAAAAATACCATTTCGGTTTGGGCGGGTTAACCCGACCAACCCGCCCATATTATTGGACGGGTTAAATTTTTTTTTTTCTTAATTGGGCAAGTTACGGGTCACTTTTGTTAACCCAATTATGACACTGGATGGGTAAAAATGCCTTGTAACTCGACCAACCCGCCCAATGCTCAGCCCGACTAGATATTTAATACTTATATCAATATAAATTTAAATATTATTATAATAATATATAATACATAATAAAAAGTTATCAAACAAGACTAAATGTTTAATAACTATATTAATATAAATTTAAATATTATAAAATATTATTATGATAATAATATATAATTCTATTTTTTTACCAATTATATTAATATAAATTCAAATATTATAAAATATTATTATAATAATATTTAACATAAGACTATATATTTAATACTTATATCAATATAATTTTAAATATTATAAAATATTATTATAATAATATATAATACATAATCTTAATTTTTATAAAAAAAAATTATTATTTAAGTTTAAAAAGTTTATTATATTATATATATTAAAAAAAAATCGTAAACAGTGTTTTTATTTAATATATTTATGTTATTTTTTTATATATAATATTATTTATTTATTTGAAATATTATATAAAAATGATATAAATTTAATAAATATAATTAATAAATTATATAAATAAAATTATGTAAATGCGTATTGTGCGTTGTTTTGTATCTTATATATATATACATTTATGCTTAAATATAACGTGTGGTCAAGAATGTTTATTATATCTTACCCAGTAATTGTGTTTACCTATTTTCTAACTTTTATGCCAAGTAATTATGCTACCTAACATTTGTTCTCCATATATACAGAATGTTCAATACTACGTACGCGTCACACGTGTAAATTATATCAAAAAAAAAATTATTAGGTATGCGGTCTCAAATAACCTAGAATAGTAATAATTTAAAAAAAAAAATAGCAAATAACATTAATTTATTATCAAAATATTAGCAAAACACATTATTAATGTCTTTTTTTTTTCTTCTTTTTCTAGTCACTTTTTAATTATCACCTAACATATGACGTCATTCCAATAGTTATGCATCAAGCAATCTAATTAATATTTTGAGCACATGACATTGTGTTTGTTTAATTAATCCATTTAAAATAAATTTGCAATATTTAGTTCCGTACCGCTCAACCGAACCTTTTTCTCTACCAACCTATTGAAATGAAACTCTTTTTTATTTTTATTTAAAAAAAAAAGAAAGAGAAAAGAGAAATGGAACCTTTTTCTTAACAGGGGCCCAACATACATGCACAATTCCAGTTTTATTTATTTTCTATTTAGACCATAATGCGAATGAGTTTCGTGAACCAACCCAGGATTAAAGGAAAAAGTTGAAAGGCACTCGACCTAAAATCCTGTAAAATTGTACAAGTTACCCTTCTAATTTCCATAATCAAACAAAGCCTCAGAGCAAAAAGCCAGTCAAATATATTATATATATATATATATATATTTATATAGATGCATGATTATTAACAAGCTGATCAAGAGCTAGCGTAATCCATCGTCGAGAAACTAGGCAAATTCATAGGTTAATACCATTGTTGATTGGATCAAAGTGACCAATAAATTCAAATTTCTTCATTTTCAAACCAAGCTTTAACACACACAGAAATAAATATATATATCACTATTTAAAAAATATATATCACAATATACGAAAGATTCTTTATTTTGGACATTTTATAAAAGTATACGACTAGCTAAGCCTCGTTTTGTCAACGAAATGAAGATATCTTTCAAGCTAAGAATCAAATTTAGTGGGCAATCAAATAATACATTATTTACAGTTGTCCAGCCCGACGATTTTTAGTATAAAACCTCTAAGTCTCTCAATTAAAATTTTCCTAAATGTATTTGTTAGAAGGGATTTTGCTCGTTTAGTAACTTGTGTTTTGACAAAATTCCATATTAGTACTCTCTATTACGAGTATTACTCACTTGATACCTTTTGTTTTGAGGATCAAATAAAACTCATATCTTCGAGTCAATTCTGGTCATCAGTTTTTTTTAATGACCAGTTTGTCCTCCATTAATTGGTGTTTTATTATTATTTTTATTTTAACAATGTTAATTAATTTTGAAAAATAAGACCTCATAATAGAGGGTACTAATAGTGAGTAATACTCGTAATAAATGGTACCAAAATGAAACTTTGTCAAATCACAGGGTACTAAACGAGCTTATGAAACCTACTGCACTGTAAGCATAATTTGGTTTTAGTATATGAAATTGATTTGGTCAAAAACTTGCAAATTAACTTTGAAAATAGAAATTTGCATTCTACATTTTGAGAAAACATCAATAAGATTGCAAAATGAAACTCATTGCATATTCCATCATAAAACCACAATTGTCAGTACAGTACATCAAAACAAAGGCATCTATCTTTGCTTGTCTTTGCTTTACAAAATAAAGCCAACATAACTATCTATGGTTTATGCCATTCAAAATGACAAAAGAAGGTATATATAACCTAAGAAAAAATATATAATGTTCTTCAAAAATTGTTGTTGTAGTTGTGGTTCCACTGAGTATCTTGAGTTGAGAAAATATCTAATGGTGCTCCAGACAAGTGGATCTCCTCAACAGATGCATCTAAGCTCCCAACTTGAACCTGAAATATTGAAATTTATATGTCATGACAAAATTCCATCATAAAACCATAACTTCTAGTACAGTACATCAAAATAAAGTCAGTTATGGTGTCTTTGGTTTACAAAATAAAGCTAGCATAGTTCATCAAAACAATCACCCACCATCTATAGTTTATGCCATACAAAATGAACAAAAGAAGGCATATATGACCTAAGATAAAATATATAATGTTCATCAAAAGTTGTTGTTGAACGTGAAATATTGTAGTATGCAGGACATTATTTTATGTTTAAATTGCACTTCCACAAGTAAGTGTTACAGTATGCAAAATTGCACTTCCAAAAACATAATAAATGAGATCAACCTTATTGGTGGTGATTCTTACAATTCTTTTTTCATAAGTGAATCACTACTCTTTATAAGGTAGAGGCCTTATACTTGAGCTTATAAGTGAGATTTAGCAGCCCATTCAGCTAGTATATATCATCATAATATTGGAATCATTCAATTCATTGGTGCATATTAATATATCAACAAAAAAAAAGTTTAAATTGTGTACTTCAGAATGTGTGCCAATTACTATCCCTCGACCTTTACCTCGACCTCGAGCTCTGCTGTTGCCTTTTGTTGTTGGTGCATCTTTTTTCCTCGACCACTTGTCTTTCCGCGGCCCCTGCTTGTTGATGGTGGTACTTGTGCTTGAGATGAGCCTTCAAATGGTGGTACTTGTGCTTGAGCAGAGCCTTCAGGTGGTTGATTTTGTGATATGATGCTCAGATTCTTGCAAGTCCTCTTGTTATGCCAAAACTCATGACAATTCTTACACTTTTTGGTGCTAGAAACATGTCTCTGTGGCTAGTTTTCTATCATTGATGGCAATGGTCTCTCCTCTCTAGGAACTCTTCTTCTGCGATGTTTTTTGGGTCTTCCTGGTTGCACCTTTATGACAGGAGGCAATAGTTCTTCATCATTAAACTCAGGCCACATAGATTCCTCAGCTATGGGATGAATTACACCCTGGAAAGTCTTCCTCCACATTTCAGTGGTGAAGTATGGTGAGCTATAATCTTCTATGTTGGCCCTAATTTTGCTTATACAAGCAGCTGCGTGTATGCACGGTATTCCTCTGACCTGCCATTGCCCACAAATGCAGTACCATTCATTTAATCTTACAGTACAACTTTTCTTGTAATAATCAACCTGAAATTCTTCTTCACCAACCCTTGTTATGTGTGCTCGTTGACCTTTCTTGAGTAGTTCGTGTACCTTTTGATGGACCTTTGGAGTGAGCTTGTGCTCCCATATTTATGCAGTATTTTTCCTAGCATACATCATGACCGATTGTTGCATTCTTAGCCCTTCCAACAGTCCCACTGGAGGCTTGTAACGATGATCCTCTATCCAATCATTGAATGACTCAATGAAATTTTTGGTAATGTGTTCTACCTTCGCTCTAGTGTCAAACTTGCTCAAAGTCCAATGGTTGAACTAAATATTTGATAACCACTCATGTGCCTCTGAGTTGAATTCTTTTATCATGTCCATAATGCGCTTGAAAGTGTTGAAATTCGCTGTCTCAGCTACTGCCCAAAAGAGACCCCTTAGTTGTGATGTTCCAAACTTTTTTATCATGTTGTTCTCAATGTGAAAACAACTATATCGGTGTTCTGCCTCTGGTATAGCAGCCACAACCTCAATTAGTCCCTACATAAATGAAACATGGTCTTAGCTTTACGCAAGCGTGTAAATAAAAATGAATCTAAATGGGAAGATACAACACTAACCTTTTGTCTATCACTCATGATGCACCATGGCTGGCCACTGTCAGTGTCCCCTATTTCTCCCCTCAATAACTCCAAAAACCAACTCCAACTATCTGTGTTTTCAGCTTCAACAATTGCATAAGCAAGGGGTAGAAGTGGAGGTTTGCCTCAACCCTATAATAGCCAAAATGATGCATTTGTATGGCCCTTTTAGATGACATCCATCTAATCCAAAAAATGGTCTACAGCCGGCTAAGAAGCCACTTTTGACCCCTTCATAGCAGATGAACATTCTTTTGAATTATGGCTGCATTCTTGGCGCTTCTACAATCTCACCATCATCTATATTGACTGGCACAAGTTGACTTTGTACAATAGCAACACTCCCAGGGTTAGTGCGATGAATCATAACAACATATCTCCTTAAAATTTCATAAGAGTGTACATAGTCACCACCAACATCTCCTCTTTCCTTTCGTTTCACTTTCCATAACTGTCTATTAGTTGCCTCGATGCCAAAGTTTTCTTTCAAGTCATCCTTCATTTTTTGCAAACTCAGATCAAGTGTTCTAGCAAAACTATTGTGAAGCTTATGTGCAATCCAGCTAGAGGTTTGTCCTATTCTTCACTACACATTGAAATTTGTGCTTTTGATTCAATGATTTGACGATAAAATGTCTTCCATCAGGAGATAAAGAACCATGTATCCTCCAAGTGCATCCTTCTACTCGACAAAGTGTTGTGACTCTACTTCTAGCATTCTTCACTTTACGCAACTCAAAACCTTCCTGAATAGCATAATCTTTCAACACTTCCCAAAAGTGCTTGTGGTCTCTAAATCTTTGCCACAACTGAAGCACTATCTTTCCATTCTGGTAAATGTCTCTAACTTCTGATATAAGCATTTTTAAGTTTGGATGAACAACCATTTTCGATATGCGTACTCTCTTGCAACCAATGTGACCATCCTCATCACTATCATAGAATCCCCCATAATAAGCCTCTGTCTCAGATTCATCACATTGTTTTGTAAAATCAGAGTTGTTTTCATCATTTGTTGAACTTTCAAGCCTCCCTTTTCCCCATTCCAAGTCACTATCATCAGTTGGACTTGACAGTTGGTCAACATTGTCTTCAATGGTCTCATTTGGCCTTTTATAAGCCCTTCAGGTAGCATATTTGTGCTTCCATCACTGTTCACTTGATGATGCACCCAATAGAATTTAGAAGTAACAACATAAAAAAATGGTTTACAAAAAAGGCAGAGCAGTTGTATATATAGTCATATTGAAATGATTGTGGAACTTATTAATCATAGTGTCAGGAATTTACCAGGTTCAAAAAGGCACAACAAGTTCAAATGTTCTTCATTTGAGGCTGCAGTTGCTTATTCAATAGCTTCAATATGTAGTTCAACTTCAGATTCTACTATATCAGAAGCTTGCACAATTATATTCCCAGTCAAATCCATGCTGCCTATTAATCCTGCAAGAATATGCAAGTTTGGATCAACAACTAAAGAAAAAACAGGGAACTTAAGCCACATTTTTCCCAATACTCACCAGAAAAAAAAAACACAAATTAACACAGACACACACACACACACACACATATATATATATATGCCTTAGGTTACATATGACAAACACAAAACAAAATATATATGATGCACACTTATATATACATATGACAGAACCAATATATTCTCTCTATAAATAAGAACATAAAAATGTAAAAAAGCCTTTATCACCATCATTCAAAGCTAGAAAAAACAAGCTGGAAAACCTAAACAGAGAAAACCTTCAATAACAACACCAATGAAACCCACTAAAACAAAAACAAAAACAAAAAAGTAAAGAAAAAAAACTAACTCTGAATTTGAAGGAGAAACAGTTTGCAGGTGGCTCTGCGTTTCGTTCGTCTTCTTCTCCATATGGCTGCGACTCTTGGCTCTCAGTTTGTAGGTGGCTCTGCGTTTGAAGGAGAAATAGTGACCTGCGTGGGAAGGAGAAACAGTGACCTGAAGTCGTCGTCTTCATTCGCGGTTCACCTGCGTGTGGTCTTCGTCGTCTCTGTTTCTGCGTCTGGCATCTGGCTACGAATCATGGGTGGGTCTCAGTTTGTAGGTGGCTATTTGTAGGTGACCTCCGGCCTTCGTCTCTGTTCGGCTGCGCCGTTTTCCTGTGCCGTTTGCCTACGTTGTCCGCCTGGTGTCTGTGGGTATGTCGTTATGCAACGTTCCTCTTAGCTTGTAAGAGAAGCCGATCAATCTGACAATATATGATATATAACACCTTTGCCCTTGTTTATATTAATTCCTTATTTTAATATCATTAAGTTTTTATTTATTATTATTACTTTTTTAATAATATTATTAATATTACTTAATTTTCAAATTAATGGAGGGAGAGCAAACTTGTCACTGGAAAAAAATTATTCACCGAAATTGACATAAATGTACTAATTTTAATTAATTTTTAAAATTGAGAGTACCAAGTGAGTAATATTGAAAACAAATGGTACCAAAATTAAACTTTTCCAAAACAAAGGGGGGGGGGGGGGGGGCAAGGCCCCCTGGAGCTACAACGTGGCTTCATCCCTGAATACAGTAAAACCTCTATATAAGAATAAACTCTATTTTATTATAAAAAAAAATTTGGTCTTAATTTGTGCCAAATATAAATAGGAATAACCTCTAAATTGTAATAAGTTATAAAGTTTTTAAGTCTCATATTAAGAAAATATACCTCTATGTAGTAATAATTATATAGAATGTCAAATATTCTGCCTAGCTCCTACTCATTGTGAATGAGATTATTTGTACATAAAGACGTGGTAACAACTCTAAAAAGTAAATCAATGTACTAAATAACTTTACATAAATATTTTTCGAATTATAGTTATTAGAGAGTTCTTAATGTTGTTGTTGTTAAAGTTGATACTTTTGGATGGTAGGAATTTTTTTGTACCAATACCTCTATTGAGCTATAACCTCTTAATTAGAATATAATTAGTTTGGTCATAAAACTATTATTATTATATAGAAGTTTTACTTTATTAGATTTTTTATTTTATTTTATCTTGCGGTCTTGCATTTCGTTAGGTACTAACCGTTAAGTCTAATTTTTTTTGGCAATAAAAGTATCTAAACTTTGTGTTTAATTACAATTAAATACTAAAACATTTTTTTTTCTGTAAAAAGTACAAAAACGTTAAAATAGTTTTTTGTTAAAATAAAATCATCTTTTTGCCATATTTAAATCCTATAGTAATTTTAAAATGAATAAAATAATAAAATTCATACTAAAATATAAAAAATAATATTCTAATTGAATTTATAAAATTAAAATTCAGTTTCTCTTCGCATATTACATGAGTATAATGTCGTTGCTGATAAGTGTCTTCAGGTCATCATTTGAGGATCGATCATTAATTTTATAATTTGTCTCGGCTCTCACCATTGCGTATTTTAAATAAGATATTTTAGGCACAAAAATATAAATAATTATATATATTGTAATTTTTTAAAAGATATATATAATTTTACTTGTTTTTTGTTTAATTATTCACTCATTTCTTTGTATTTTATCAATTAACAATACAAAATAACGTCTTAAGCTCTTTTTTAGTCTAAATTAATTTCAATAAGATAGTAATTCCTTTCATTTGATTACTTGAAATTATTTTTTATATTTTTAAATACTTCATAAAAATATTTTTAAAAATTACTTTATTTAAATATAAAACATAAAATAGTCATAGAAAACTATTATTCACTTTTTTAAATTAATTTTTATTCTAAAACTGTTTAAGGAAATTAAAATTTTAAAAATAAAACATAATTTTAAAAAAAATTAAAAAGTAGCACCTTTCTCTAACAAATACTTTATTTATTATGATTTTAGAATGAAATTTTATATGAAAAATTTACATAATATTTTTTTAATTATTTGATCAAAATATTTTGAAGATTTTTATAAAATATGAAAATAATTCAAAGTGAGTAAAAGGGTGGGTATGATTATTTTATGAAAAATAATTTTGACAATATATGGGCTTAAAATAGTATTTTATATAATACACAAAAGTGTAATTTGATATTATTTAAACTATGAAAATATAATTGAGTATTTAAAAAAAAATCACAAAAAGGTAAAATGATGTACATATTTAAAAAAAAATTAAATATTTTTGGATTGAAAAAAATTATGGTGTTGTTTGGTAACACTTAAAAAAATAGTTTTTTTATTTAATTAATTAAAATTTTGAAAATTAAACATAAAATGTGTTTGATAACTTTATTTTTATTTATTATTTTTTTAAATTTTAATTAAAATTTATTAAATTTTGAAAATAGAATTTTTTCACTTTCAAATTTTTTTTAAACAGTTTTCAATTTTTCCTTTCTTTTTTTCTTCTCTTCTTCAAACCAACACTTTATATTGTTAAACAAAAAATAAAAATAAAAGTTATCAAACGCGTTTATTATTTTTTGTTTTTTTTAAAAAAAAAATTAGTTACCAAACATATTTTTATTTTTTAAAAATAAAGAAACAAAAATAAAATTATATTTCTATTTTTGTGTTTAAAAAATTCAAAAACAAATTTTTTACCAAACATGCCCATATATATTTCTAAATTTTAGAATTTTTTAATCATATTATTGCATTATGACATGTATGGTGTGTACTAAAACAATTCAATAATTTAACAAAAACATCTTTGAAGTACATGTCATGATTATTTAGAACTCTTCTATGCTTATTGCCCCATTTTGTTATTCCCTTAACATATATAACTAGTTTATGTTTTACAATATTCTAGTTGCCAGCATTAATAATGCAAAAGGTGAAGTAGATCGAAAAGAAAAGTAACACTGGCCAAAATTTTGACGCAACTGCTTGCATTAATTTTTTTTCTTTCGTAGATATCTGTTTTATTATTTAAACTAGTGAAAGGTTGCCAAAAGAAGAGGTAACATCACTTCTTTATTTCAGTGACCAATATAACAAGTTGGCAAGCAAAAAACTCAATCGACCAAAGCCGGAACATTAGCTGTATTGCTCTGGAGAGTTTATCAAATAATTAACCAATTAATATCATTGGAGCAAAATGTCCAATAATCCTTGAAATAGAAATATTAAATACACGCACCTTCAATACTTAGCTTTACTAGTACTATAATATTGCAATACAACTCAAACTCTATTATTATTATAGAAATATTTGAGAATAAAAAGGGAGATATAGTCAGCCACTCTCCCATATTATAAACTAACAAAAAGTAGTGACGGGAAATGGATCTTTCCGTTGGCGAAGTGCTTACAAAACGACATTCCAAGTTGTAGAATCTAATATGAATCTTTGACTAAAAGATATTGAGTCTTTGCCTCTTTTCCCTCCATTTTGATCAAATTTGGTGGAATTAATCATTGAGGTCTATGGTTCAAAGAGAAATATATGTGTGTGTGTGATGATAATTAGATTAATTCATGGTTGAGATAAATCCAAATTAAGAATGGTTGCCATTTGATGTCATACAATTTTAGAGATGAGTTTGTTGATTCAATTAATGCAGCATTAGTGTTCTAAAAGACAACGTTACGCAAGGTGCCTGCTGTCAAGCTTATCTCGGGTTGTGAATTAATGTGATTATTAGAAGAATATTCAAAATATATATAGTTTATGTATTTTTAATTTAGATTATTCTCAATAGAGAACGACTCTCTTAAGAGATAAGAAGCTACATTATACAAATTATAAAATATTATAACCCTTCAAGTTGTTTGTCCTTTTCAATTATTATTATTATTTTTCCTTGGGTTGGATCAAAAGTTTGTAACAGGAACATTGACTAGAAACTTAATTAAACAAACAACTCTAATAATTTTATTTTATTTTCTTCCCGAAATTTGGTAGTGGTGACACATTAAATTCGGCCAAAAGATTTATGCAGGGGAACATCACTTTTAATAATATATATTTATATATAGAAACAAATTCAACATACATATATTTTTAAGTAAATTTTACACCGTGAAATATATCACTATATATTAAATTTCATAAATATAAAATTATTATCATTGTTACCTAAAAACTTGTGATTAAAAAGAGCCTGTCCTCCCTCCGGTGCCAGCCTCTCCCGTCACGTCTGTTCAAGCATCGACGACATCTCTCAAATCTGGCAGATCAATGGAGCTCGGAGCGCAACTTCAGAGCGACAAAGGAGGGGTACTTCACATTGATAACGACAGATCTTCTACTTCTTCCTTAACGTTACATTTGTTGGTATGAAAAAAACACATTAGTTGCGCAACATAGATTTGTTTTTTAGAAAAAAATCATCAACACCAAGTCAAGATCAAATATTTATGTATTTAAAATAATATATTGAAGATAATTTACTACCTAAGTATTGTGAACTTATTGCATTTTCTAAGATGAGCATAAGTATGTGAACTAAGAACTTTAATAAATAAATGATTGATACATTTTTGGACCCTGTGTTTTTTTCTCATTACCTGTTTGGACCCTGTGTTTTGACAAATTAGTTTTTGGACCTTATGTTTTGTAAAATAGTTAAAATAGAACCTTAAACCCGATTTTGGTAAATGTTTTCTTAACTAAAATTACAAATAATTTACCAAACTAACAATTCAGAACAAAAATAAAATTATTCTGCTTAAAAACTGTGTTGTTATATTCAATTTTTTCTTCATCAAAATTGAGTTTAGGGTTCTATTTTAACTATTTTACAAAACATAGGGTTCAAAAAATAATTTGTCAAAATACAAGGTCCAAACATGTAATAAGATAAAACACAGGGTTCAAAAATGTATAAACCCATAAATAAATCAACAAGTTGAGCTTCTGTGGAAACATGTGATAAAACAATTACTTTGGATTCAACCAAGTCTCTAATAAAATAATAACGAATATCAATATGTTTAGTTCTGGAGTGTTGCACAGGATTCTTAGAAATATTAATTGCACTTGTGTTATCACAGTAGATAGTCAAATTTTCTTGAGGAAAACCATAGTCACTGAGTATTTTGTTCATCCAAAGTAATTGAGTACAGCAACTACCAGCTGCTATATATTCTGCTTTAGCAGTGGACAATGAAATATAATTTTGGTTTTTACTTAACCAGGAGACAAGATTGTTCCCAAGATAAAAACACCCACCAGATGTGCTTTTGCTATCATCTAAACTCACAGCCCAATCAAAATCACTATAACCAACCAAAGACATGTTAGTGTCACACATATACCATAGACCAAACTCTAAGGTACTAGCAACATATTTCATGATTCGTTTAAAAGCAGTAAAATGAGACTCAATGGGGTTTGACTGATATCTAGCACATAGACCAATACTAAAGCATATATCTGGTCGACTAGCAGTAAGATAGAGAAGACTACCTATCATACTACGGAACAGAGTTGGATCAACAGGTTTCCTAGATACATCTCGTGTGAGCTTGGTTGTGGTACCTATGGGTGTCTTAGCATGTTTAGAGTTCTCTAACCCAATTTTTTTTAACATGTTTAGCGCATACTTGGTATGAGAAAGAAAAATTCCATTTTCTAATTGACGAATTTGTAATCCTAGAAAGAAACTCAGCTCACTAATCATACTCATCTCAAACTCATTTTTCATTATGTCAACAAATTGAGGGATTTCATGACGACAGGTAGACCCAAAAATAATATCATCCACCTAAATCTGGGCAATGAATATACCATTGGGAAGATGCTTTATAAAAAGAGTTTGATCATCATTGCCCCTAATAAAACCATGAGTGAGAAGGTAAGAGGTGAGTTTTTCATACCATGCCATTAATGCTTGTTTCAGACCATACAAGACCTTCTTAAGCTTCTAGACATAATGTGGAAAATGAGGATCTGTGAATCCCCGAGGTTGCTCAACATAGACCTCCTCTTGAAGTAATCCGTTCAAAAAGGCACTCTTCACATCCATTTGATGAAGCTTGATATGCAACTGAGAAGCTATAGCAAGAAGTAACCGAATAGATTCAAGGAGAGCAATAGGTGCAAAGGTTTCTTCAAAATCAACGCCTTCAACCTGTTTATATCTTTGAGCAACAAGACGGGCTTTGTTTCTAGTCATTGTTCCAAATTCATCTGATTTGTTCTTAGATATCCATTTCGTACCTACAATATTCTTCCCTTCAGGCTTGTCCACCAAATTCCATACTCCATTTCTTTGAAACTGCAATAGTTCTTCTTGCATTGCAGCAACCCAATGCTCATCAGACAGAGCTTGTTTAACATCCTTTGTTTCAAAGTTAGACGGATAACATAAGTGGGAGATCAACGCATTCTCAAACTCTTTGCCATGGTCGCTTCTGATTCTAAACACTTTAGCTATCTTTAAAGCCTTTTCATTATGAAGTCTTAAACATAAAGCAGAAAACACTCCAAAGGTATTTGACTTCTCTCGAATAAACTGAACCCAGGTAAAATGAGTGTAGTCATCCGCACACACCATAACATACCTTTTTCCATTCAAACTTTCTGTCTGCATGAGACCCATCAAGTCAATGTGCAACAGTTCAAGAGCTCTATTTGTTAGAAGCATCTTAATGGGTGGATGAGAAGATCTTACTTGTTTACCTTGCTGACAGGGACCACACACTCTTTCTCTACTAACTTTCAACTCAGGTACTCCTCTAACAACCTTGAGCTTAATCAACCTTTTTAAATCTCTGTAGTTCAGATGACCAAGTCTATAATGCCATAAGTCAGACTTGTCTAATGAAACTCTTGTGCACACTTCATTATTGTTTAGCATATAGCAGTTATCACTTGACCTTGTTCCAGACAAAACAGAACACCCATCAGTGGAATTAACCAGGCACGTGGACTTGGAGAAATTTACAGTGTAGTGATCATCACATAATTGACTAATGCTTAAAAGATTTGCTTTCAGTCCCTTAACATAAAGCACATCTTTGACCATGGGTATATTTTTCAGTACAAGATCTCCTCTTCCAAGATTTGCTCCCTTGTTTCCGTCTCCAAATGTGACCATTCCTTCAGTACCTTCTTTGTAGTTATTCAGCAATTTTTTGTGTTCCAGTAATATGTTTGGAACAACCACTGTCAAAGTACCACTGATCATGAGCCACCAGAACAGAAACACCTTTTTCTTCTTGAGAGCTGCTAGTTAACTTTTGGTCTCCAAACCTCCTTAGAATCCTTACCTTCAACAAGAAATGGCCTAGTTTCATTTGCTTGTCTTCTTACCAAGTTCCTAAGATAATAGTGAAGTAGATAACATCTGGGTCTAATATGGACACGTCGATTACAGAAATGACAAATGGGAACAAACTCCTGCTTTTTTCATTGGAGAGTTTTATGATGTTAGATCCATCTCTCTTACTGCCAGACGCATCAGTGATAATGTTTGTTTTATCTGCAACAGATGAAACCAGAGATTCACAATTTAGTGACTCACCAATGGTAAGATTGTCTCCCTTTTTGTATAGAAGCTTGTAGCCTATAGATGTCCTGTCTCTATAAGGTTTTTGAACATAAAGTTGATGATTCAATGCTGTAGTTCCAGGAGGTATTGACTCCAAGGATTGTTTGGCCTGAACTAGATCAACTTGAATAGCATACAACTTGTCCTCTTTCTTTTCTAATTCTTTAGTCAGGTGTTTTATCTCAGCTTCAAGCTTTGTGTTGGCAACTTTAAGACAAGTATTTCGTTCTTCGAAAACTTTCACTTTTTGAACCATGGTCAGCCATTGTTGATACATCTGCTCATAAGCAGTTTGCTGATCAAGACTTTCAGATTCAGAGCAACTGCTCTCATTGTCCTCTACTTCATTTTCAACTGTATGTTTTTTGGCAAGAAAAGCAATAACATTCTTTTCTTGATCAGAATTCTCACTGCAACTACCATCTTTTTCTTCTTCACTGTCACTCAAAGTTGTTACAAGGGCCTTCTTTTTTTTTTTCCTGAGTGTTGGCACATTCAGCCTGAATGTGTCCGAACCCATCACATTCTCTACACTGAATTCCCCTATTCTTTTTGTCTTGTGTCTGACTTGTTCTCTGATTAGTAGGAAAGTTCTTCTTGAAGAGATTTTCTTTGTTGTTAAAATTATTCTTTCTCATATTCTTCCTCAAGAACTTAGCATAATTCTTGGTTAGGAGAGCAACTTTCTCTTCTGTTAAATCTTCAAACATTTCACCTTCTTTGTCAAGAGTTTCTTTTAGAATAAAAACCAAACTTCCCCCATTCTTCTCTGTTTCATTGTCTTTCACTTTCTTTCCCTTATTCCATCTTTTGAGGGTTAATTCATAATTCTGTAGAGAACCAATCAATCCATCCAGGTCCATATCTTCAACATCATGCACTTCCTCAATAGATGTGAGCTTGGCTTTGAATCTCCTCAGAAGAGACCCAAGAACCTTCCTGACTAACTTATCGTTTGAGTAAGTCTCTCCCAGGGCATGTGACTCATTAGAAATATCACACAACTTTGCATGAAAATCTGCAATAGAATCCTCTTCATCCATGGTTAGGTTTTTGAATTCTCTAGCCAGAGATCTCAGTCTTGATTTCTTGACAGCCGAAGTATCCTCATTCTTGGTCTTCAACTTATCCCATGCTTCCTTAGCAATCTCACAGTTTGCAACCACTTTCATCTGATTAGTGGAAACATCATTGAAGATAACATTAAGAGCTTTTGAAATAAAGTTTTCCTTTTCAATTTCATCAGTCGTCAACTTGCTCGCTGCCTTAGCTTTTTCAACATCCCCTACAATCTCAATTGGGGGTTTCCATCCATCAGAAACAACCATCCAAACCCGTTCATCTACAGATTTAAGATACACCCTCATCTTTGTTTTCCAGTAAGGGTAGTTAGCCCCTTCAAGCATTGGAGGTTTGGTGGTAGATCCACCTTCTCTGAACATATCCATGATTGTCAACACAATAGAAGTTAAACAAAACTCTAGAAGATGACATTAGGAGAGGGTGGGATGGGTCAGTAAAGAAAATGATCGAACAATACAGAGGCAACCAAATCACGCAAATAGAAACAACCAGGAAACAATAATAAAGAATTACAGATAGCTCTGATACCAAATTGAAGGTGATTTACTACCTAAGTATTGTGAACTTATTGAACTAGCAAGTCAAGATTCAATGAAAGCTTAAAGAACATGTAAAAGAATCACACAACGCAACTTTTACAAGATTCACCGCTACACAAAGTAATGACTAATCCTTGGGACCTAGTCTAGAGAAAGAAATCCACTAAGATAAAAAATTGCAAGTTCTACAAAGTATCTTTGATGTTACATTAACAACAAGAAAATCTTCTATACTTGGTATCTTTGGAAAATTTCCTTAGATTGATCACTTCAAGTCTTCACACTTGAACTTTCACAGATCTGACATTCTTTCAATACTTCACCTGAAGAAAACTACTGTCTGCCATGGATGAACATTCTTCAAATCTCAGAGTTCTTTAACTTGTCAAAACAACAAAAAAGGAAAAACAAAAAATCCCAAAACCTAACAGAGCTAAGTTTCTCACTAAAAAATACATTCTGAGTTCTAACCAACTCAACAAATCAAGACACCCTTATAATTGAAAAACGTTAGGAAATTTAACATAGCACCAAAAACCCGAAACCAAAAAACCAGTCAATTAACCATAATGGACATTTTAATCCATGCCATGTAAGCAACAATAAGATGATATGACAATACCAAATTTCCAGATGCAATTGGCAAAACAATAGATGAATCATAATATTGCCAAAATACAAAACCTAAAAAGTATGACACTTACATATATTATTTCAAATATGCATAAATATCAGTTAATTCAAAATAAATTTTATCTTATAAAACCTAATTAAATTATTGTCTTATAATAATATAATTTTATTTAATTCCAAAAATTAAATACTTTCTATCAATATCAATTAATTCATAACCAATTAATATTTTAATTAACTAATATATAGTTCTCAATTTAAACCTATTAGTCAATTTAATTAATTAATTACATATAATTATCCAATAGTTATATCTTTGCCCTAGAAAACTAATTCCTTTGCAAATTAGTTATTTCCCTTTTAATTTGTCACTAACATTCACACCTTAGATTGTGTAGTATAGAGATGATTTTGAGATCATAGACCTATAATTCTAAGCTCCAATAAACCAGATTATTTATTAAACTCTTTAATTAAATAAATAAATTTATTAATTCAATTATTAATTCACTATAAATATGGAACTACACTCTTAGTAATTATGGAATTATATTTACCGAATTCTCGTGTAGTCCAATGATATAATCTCTTTATGTAGTTCTATCCTTCAATTATTGGTTCGTAAATTAGAGCTGGTCAAAATGACTGTTTTACCCTTCTAATTTCTTTTTATTCCTTAGGTACCATTAATTCACTAGTGAATAGTTAATTTATAATCATATTATAAATTTGAGCTCAATAACTATTCAGACCTAAAATTAACCCTTAAGGAAACCAATATACTATTGGTATTAAAAGATGAAATCAGAGTGCAGCAGAAGGATTTTAAAATTTTATTTATCATCAATACCATGCCAAGATCATATATAATTATACATTAAATCATAGAATATAAATATTAGATTAAATACGTCTTGTAGTCTATCAAGTATCCTTGTCATCTTTTAGTAATCAATAACGAACATCCAATCCACGTAGTATGACTGTGAGATCCATACCATGATCTTCCAAGTCAATCCTCTAACACACTAGAATGTGCGTGGGCACGTAGAATGTAAATAACAAATTTATGTCTCTAGATGTTCTAAACTCATGAGATCTAGACTCTTGGAGAAGAACATTTTGTGAGAGAAGAGAGAATAGAGAGAGAAAAAAACTAGTGTATTCTTTTTTCTAAAATTGTGTTATCTGTTTAACGACCAAGATAATTATCTATATATACACTACTACAAAAAAAGTTTGGGCTCGAAAAAAAAAAGGTTTTAGGACTCGCGGGGCGCGAGCCCTCAATTTGAGAGCCTTAAAAAGTGAGGTTTTTTAGGGCTCTCTTCGCGAGTCCTAAAAGAATGGTTTTAGGACTCACAATGCGTGTCCTAAAAGATCTCGTTGAGTGTCTTTAAATTAAGTTTTTAGGGCTCTCTTTGCATGCCCTTAAAAGTTAATTTTTTTTTTTTTAAAATGCAGCTACAATTTTCATTTTGATTTAAAAAAATATATTGCATTGAGAGTCCAAAATGTGTTATATATGTTAGATTTCTTAAATTTGAAAAGAAAATACTAAAAAAACGCTAATTTTTTTTAAAAGAAATTTAAATTTCTCAACATGTATTGTAAGCTATCTTATAACATCTTTCATTTTGCTCTAACCAATTGTAAAAATGACATCACCCATTCTTCTCGAACTTCATCAATTTCTTGAGTAGTATATGGTTTGTTAGAGGTGTACTGAAAAAATAAAGAAACAAAACTTTAATTAGAATTATATAATTGGTAATAAATTCAAAGCATATACAAAAATTATTGTAACACCCCACATTCCCTAATATGACTTAGTGTATGGATTAGGGGGCCAAGAGACAATAATTGAATTAATTGAGTGCTCATGTGTTATGAGCACATTATTATGTGAATTCTGTGAATTTTATTATGATATGAGTATGCTTGCATGTTTAGGTTTATTAAATATGCATGTGAGACCGTTTCTTATTATAAGGGAATTTTCGTAATTTTGACCTGTTAAGTGTATAATTGTAAATATGTGTGATATATGATTGTGACCACTGTTATACCCAGATTTCGAGCCATAGTAAATATGACCTCTAAAGCTGAGTTCGCAACAAATGGTCTCGTGAGGATTAGAGTGATCTAGGATTGTAAGTCGAGCCCGCAAAGTATGATGTATGATCTCGAGTGCGGTGATCTCGAAATGACCTCGATCTCGAAAGGTAGCTCCGAGAACACCTTCATCTTCAGGAACTTCGGAGCATGGTTCTTGAGCTCCATCTCCCATCTCGAAAGAAACGTTAGCTCGGGAGATGTCAGTGGCTCGCACAATGACATGAGACCAGAAATGCTGGGGCCTTGAAGATACGCTATAACCACCTTGAATATCTACAAGTATAATAACTATGAGATGTAGCCCTCATTAATTGATGTAAATCCCCAAGAATTGTGGGATATTATTTAATACAGTTATACGCCCCCTGATCTTTGGGGGACGTTTCCTTTAATATCTGATTATTGGCATTTAAAGCCATTTATTTTTATTCACAAAAGAGTAACTACCCAAAATATGTGGGATAGTATTCTGCATCCTTCTCTATAAATAGAGAAGGCATGCACCATTGTAAAGGACCGAAATTCTGATCCTTGAGAGAAAACTCTGGAGAATTCTTGCTAAAGAATTGTTCAGAGATAATCTTGAGATTAATAACAGAGACTCGTGGACTAGGCAGATTTAACTGCTGAACCACGTAAAAAACCGTGTGTTTGATTCGTTTGTTTCTTTTGGCCATTGTCTTTAGTTGTTTACGTGCTCTCTTCTTTTATCTGTTGACGAAAAACGGCGTCAACAGTTTGGTGCTTTCATTGAGAGCCTTAAGCATTCATCCCTGAGAGATTCATGGCTGCAAACAATCAGAACACTCCTGAAGAAAATTACCCAAGGCGTCCTGGAAAACAGCCAATGGAGAACCCGGACGCTGATGAAAGGAGTGGGTCCTCCGATTCCCGGGGGCCACCTCCACAATCAAGGGATGAGGACATGTACTATAACCCTGAACGTTATGTCCCTATTGTAGAATTGGAGAATCGGCAGCTGAAACAGTTGTTGGCAGAAGCCAACAAACGTAACGAGGAGTTGACTAGGATAGCCGCAGAGGCGCAGGTGGCTCAGCCCCCGCCTCCGCGCGAAGACCAAGTCCCTCCTCCAAGGGACGTGCACGTTCCTCCCCGGAGGCCCCGTGGACGTCCACGAAAAAATGCTGCCACAAGGAGGCCGGCACAACCTCCAGCACTAGCAGAGCCATCTGCCCCTTCTAGGCCTCAGAGGAGTACCCGGGCTCGGGTCCCACCTAATACACCTGCGGAAGCACCTGCAGGAACTGAGAATAACCGAGCTCCTACCGAGGCTCGGACTCAGGTTCCTGGTAGTGCACCGAACGCAACTGGCCCATCTCGGGCAAATTCTGGGCCCTCTAGGCCGAAGCAAGGACGACAACCACCGTCACCTATACGGTTCCCTCCATCTCCCATAAGATATCCTTCACCTCCCCGTAGAAACGCTCAACCTGTTCAAAATCAGGGTCAAGGGCGTACGGGGGATAGGCAAGGACACAGGGAGACTTTCCAGGAGCGGAGAGGCGCACAATCTAAGAGAAGTCAGACGTCCCGGTCTCGCACTGCGGAGACAAGGCGACATAGAAAGGATTCACCACGAAATGACCGATCAGTAAGTTTCACCAGTGACGAGTCCGGAGAAACCAGGTCCGTCAGTAAACGCGACCGAGGTCGTAAAAATACTGGAAGCCGCAAGACCCATCCCGACCTGCGGAATCATCTGAATCAGAGCAGGGGGAAGGGAGATCAGACGAATCCGGACCTAAGGAATCACCTAAATGGGCGTAGAGATCCCTCACGGAGACGCGAGCCTAGGATCATAATCAATGACTGGCAATTCCAGACACCGCCTAAGGACCCAGTCCAAGAAAGGATTGATCAGCTCGAAAAAGCCTTTAGGCTTTTGAAGAATGAACGAGGGAATGGTCGATATGAGGACTCTGATGAGGAGCTCGAGCCGTTTGCTCCCAATATTTCTAACACTCAGTTTCCCCAAGGGTTCCGGATTCCTCACGTCCCAGCATTTGAGGGAAAAACTGACCCATGTAGCCACCTGAGTACATTCAACACTATCATGAGAGCTAGTAACGTGGGCTACGAGCTCAGATGCATGTTGTTTCCAACGTCGTTAGCCGGACCTGCCAAGAGTTGGTTCGAGAAGTACAAGAGACACTCGATAACCTCATGGGATCAGTTGTCTAGGGACTTCAAGAAGCAGTTCCGGGCCATGATGGGAGTCAGACCAGAGGCATCCACTTTGACCAACGTCCGACAACAGCCGGGCGAAACACTGAAAAGCTATCTAACAAGATTTAATCTTGAGGTCGCCCGAGCTCGAGATGTGGATGACAGTGGGCATCTAATGGCTATTCGAGCTGGTGTTTTACCCGGGAGTGCCTTTTGGGATGACATGCAAGGGAAACCGGTGAGGTCGATAACCGAGTTTAACAGACGGGCGCAAAGATTTGTCAATGTAGAGGAGGCGAGGTCAACGCTCAAGGCGACCTCGCAGACCGAAACTACAACGATAAACATTAACTCCGCCTCAACCTCGGCTGACCCAGCAGCTCCACAGCCTACCTCGGAGAATCCCTCCAAGAGGAAAAAGAGCGAGGGAAATAACCCCGAGGCTGATGGAGGAAAGAAGAAAAAAGGAGAAAGGTATTTCTCCGTATATAAAGTGCACACCGAGCTCAATGAGTCTCGGGAAAACATATACATGGCTAATGAAAACCAGGTCCCCTTCAGGCGTCCGAACCCTATGAGGAATCAAAAGTCCAAGAGGGATTCCAGCAAGTATTGTCGGTTTCATAGGGACACCGGACACACAACTGATGAGTGCCGACAGCTGAAGGACGAGATCGAAGGGTTGATCTCGAGAGGTTATTTCCGGCAGTATGTCAAAAACCAGAATACTGGACAGGCTACTGCTAGCCAGAGAGTAGCCGCGCTTCCGACAGCACAGAATAATAACTCCCGATCTCGGGATGAGGACAGGCCTCCGCCGATAGAAGGAGAGGACGTAATAACCATCTCGGGAGGTCCTCATCTCGCAGGAGGGTGTAGAAATGCTCAAAAGTGATATGTGAATGAGCTGAAGACAAGGGACGGGTCTCCTTATGAACCCGAACCAAGGGCACCAAAAAGCCAAAGGGTTGAAACTCAGCCTATAACCTTCACCGAGGAGGATGCCTCCCATGTCCAGTTCCCTCATCATGAGCTGGTGTTTTACCCGGGAGTGCCTTTTGGGATGACATGCAAGGGAAACCGGTGAGGTCGATAACCGAGTTTAACAGACGGGCGCAAAGATTTGTCAATGTAGAGGAGGCGAGGTCAACGCTCAAGGCGACCTCGCAGACCGAAACTACAACGATAAACATTAACTCCGCCTCAACCTCGGCTGACCCAGCAGCTCCACAGCCTACCTCGGAGAATCCCTCCAAGAGGAAAAAGAGCGAGGGAAATAACCCCGAGGCTGATGGAGGAAAGAAGAAAAAAGGAGAAAGGTATTTCTCCGTATATAAAGTGCACACCGAGCTCAATGAGTCTCGGGAAAACATATACATGGCTAATGAAAACCAGGTCCCCTTCAGGCGTCCGAACCCTATGAGGAATCAAAAGTCCAAGAGGGATTCCAGCAAGTATTGTCGGTTTCATAGGGACACCGGACACACAACTGATGAGTGCCGACAGCTGAAGGACGAGATCGAAGGGTTGATCTCGAGAGGTTATTTCCGGCAGTATGTCAAAAACCAGAATACTGGACAGGCTACTGCTAGCCAGAGAGTAGCCGCGCTTCCGACAGCACAGAATAATAACTCCCGATCTCGGGATGAGGACAGGCCTCCGCCGATAGAAGGAGAGGACGTAATAACCATCTCGGGAGGTCCTCATCTCGCAGGAGGGTGTAGAAATGCTCAAAAGTGATATGTGAATGAGCTGAAGACAAGGGACGGGTCTCCTTATGAACCCGAACCAAGGGCACCAAAAAGCCAAAGGGTTGAAACTCAGCCTATAACCTTCACCGAGGAGGATGCCTCCCATGTCCAGTTCCCTCATCATGATCCACTTGTCATCACCCCACAGCTTGCCAACAAAAGAGTGCGCCGAGTTCTCATAGACAATGGGAGCTCAGTTAACATTCTTTATAAAGCAACACTAGAAAAAATGGGACTCTCCCTTCGCGACCTGAAGGCTTGTGCAACCACGTTGTACGGCTTTTCTGGAGAAGGAACCGCCTGTATGGGGTCCATCGAACTCCCTGTGACCTTGGGAGACTATCCAGTCTCGGTGACCAAGATGATGGAGTCCGTGGTAGTAGAGTTACCATCTGCCTACAATGTATTGCTCGGGAGACCCGCCCTGGTCGGGCTGGGGGCAGTTTCATCTGTAAGGCATCTAGCCCTTAAATTCCCAACTCCAAGCGGAGTCGGAACATTGAAAGGAGATCAATTGGCAGGAAGGGAGTGCTACAGCATTTCCTTGAGGGGAAAGAAACAAACAAGCGCTCAAGCACTCGTTGTCATACAGAATAAAGATGGGACAGTTTTAGAAATTGATGAGGAGATCGATCCAAGGATTGAGGAGAAGGTTGACCTCCAACCTTTGGAAGAGCTCGAAGAGGTTCAGCTCGAGGAGGCTGATCCCTCAAAGAAGGTGAAGGTCGGGAAACACCTCCAAGACGAATCAAAATAGCAATTAATTTGCTTTCTGAAGAAAAACCAGGATGTCTTCGCGTGGTCACACTCTGACATGGTGGGAATAAGCCCTAATGTAGCGAGCCACGCATTGAATATAGACAAAAGCTTTCCCCCGAAGCAGCAAAAGTGAAGGCAGCTGGATGAAGACAGAAAGAAAGCACTAAAGGAGGAGGTGGACAGGCTGAAAGCAAATAATTTCATAAGGGACGCTTTTTACCCGGACTGGATGGCCAATCCAGTGTTGGTCCCGAAACCCAATGGGACGTGGAGAACGTGCATCGACTACTCAGACCTCAACAAGGCCTGCCCGAAAGACTGTTTCCCCCTGCCGAGAATTGACCAGCTCGTAGACGCCACGGCGGGGCATGGTCTGATGTCGTTCATGGATGCCTATTCTGGATATAACCAGATTCCCATGCATGCCCCCGACCAAGAGCATACGAGCTTCATCACAGATAAAGGGCTCTACTGCTACAATGTCATGCCATTCGGACTCAAGAATGCCGGAGCCACGTACCAGCGGCTCGTAAACATGATGTTCTCAGAGCAAATAGGGAACAACATGGAAGTTTATGTTGAAGACATGCTTGTAAAGTCTCAACTTAACAAGAACATATGTTGATGACCTCGAAGAGTGCTTTGGCGTGCTCAGAAAATACAACATGAAGTTGAATCCTCAGAAGTGCACTTTTGGGGTGTCTTCAGGAAAATTTCTGGGTTTCATTGTCAATTCTCGTGGGATCGAGGCTAATCCCGACAAAATAAAGGCCCTGATCGATATGCCTTTGCCTCGGAAACATAAAGATGTTCAAAGCTTGACTGGCAGGATGGCAGCTTTGAGCAGGTTCATCTCGAAGTCAACGGACCGCGGTCTCCCATTCTTCAACTTATTAAAAAGAAGTAAGAAGTTCGAATGGACAAGTGAGTGCGAGCTAGCCTTTCAGGAGCTCAAAAAACACTTAGCCGAACCGCCCATCCTATCGAAACCGGAGACGGGGGAAGTACTGTTCCTATACCTCTCAACTACCGAACACGCGATAAGCGCGGTGCTCGTACGAGAAAAAGAGAAATTACAGAAACCCGTCTACTATATCAGTAAAAGATTACTGGGGGCAGAGTCAAGATATCCATTGATGGAGAAACTCGCCCTCAGTCTAATCCACTCATCTCGCAAGCTCCGCCCTTACTTTCAGGCACATCCTATCCATGTACTGACAGATAAACCATTAAGGCAAGTCTTGTCTAAACCAGAGGCGTCTGGTCGACTCCTAAAGTGGGCTGTTGAGCTCGGACAGTTCGAGATCACCTACCATCCGAGAACGACCATTAAGGCACAAGCGTTGGCGGATTTCATAGTGGAGTGCACCGGTATAGCCGACGATGAGATAACAACCACGGCCCGCGAGCTGTGGAAACTTTACGTCGACGGGTCATCAAATGAAAATGGAGCGGGGGCAGGAGTTATTCTGATCACTCCTGCTGGGAGCAAATTTCACTCCGCGTTAAGGTTCGGCTTTAAAGCATCTAATAATGAAGCTGAGTACGAGGCTTTACTTGCGGGAATGCGAATAGCAAAAGAGCTCAAGGCCAAAGCTATACATTGCTACAGCGACTCCCAGCTCGTGGTTAATCAAATCTTGGGAGAATACCAGGCTCGTGGCACAAAAATGGCAGCTTATCTGGAGAAGGCAAAGTCCGCATTAGAGTTTTTTGAGTTTTATGCAATCGAACAGGTTCCCCGAGAACAGAACTCAAATGCAGATGCTTTAGCTCGGCTCGCCACCTCCGCCGAAAATGAGGAACTGAATGTTATACCCGTAGAACACCTATCAGAACCCAGTATTACTGAGCCTGACGAGGAAGATGTGTGTATGATCGAGACAGAGCCGACCTGGATGAACCTGATCGTTGAGTACCTTGAAAATGGAATTCTTCCAAAAGATCGAAATCAGGCTCGGAAACTAATGTATCAACTTCCTCGTTACACCATCCTGGACGGAAGGCTATACAGAAGAGGGTATTCCATGCCATTGCTCAGATGTGTGACTCCCCCCGAGGCAAAGAAGATTATTGAAGAAATTCATGAAGGGTTCTGCGGAGACCATACCGGGGGGCATAGCCTATCCAAGAAGATTATACGCCAAGGATATTTCTGGCCAACCATTAAAACGGACTCTTTCGAGTACGTGAAAAAGTGCGACAAATGCCAGAGATTCGCCACGATACCCCGAGCTCCCCCTTCCGAACTGACCATGTTGACATCCCCATGGCCTTTTGCGGTGTGGGGGATCGACCTCATAGGCTCGCTCCCAACTGGCAAAGGAGGAGTAAAGTATGCTGCGGTCGCGGTTGATTACTTCACAAAATGGACGGAGGCTGAACCATTGGCGACCATAACTTCGAAGAAGATCCTTGATTTCGTGATAAAGAACATCGTATGCCGATATGGAGTGCCAAGAAAGATTGTGTCTGACAACGGAACCCAGTTTGATTGCGACTTATTTATGAACTTTTGTAACAAGAACGGTATAATAAAGAGTTTTTCGTCAGTAGCTCACCCTCAGGCGAATGGTCAGGTCGAAGCCGTAAATAAAACTCTCAAAAGTTCTTTGAAGAAAAAGTTGGAAGAAGCAAAGGGACGATGGCCTGAGGAATTACCTCAAGTCCTTTGGGGATATAGAACTACAGCTCGGACATCAACTGGACATACCCCATTTTCTCTAGCATACGGCTGCGAGGCAATGTTGCCCATTGAGGTCGAAATTCCAACGATTCAAACTCAGATTTACGACCAGAGCTCCAATCATACTCAGCTCGAAGAAACCCTAGACTTGATCGAAGAAAAAAGGGAGGAGGCTCAGCTGAGAAATGCTGCTTACCAGCAACAAACCACAAGATATTTCAATAAAAGGGTTCGAGATCGAAAGTTCGGAATAGGAGATCTGGTATTGAGACGCGTATTCTTAGCAACTCGAGATCCAGCAGCAGGAGTACTCAGGCCAAACTGGGAAGGACCATACCAGATAGAATCAGTCATCCGCCCTGGCGTATACAAACTTGCGACATTAGATGGGAGCCTCCTACCACGAGCATGGAATGGCAAACACCTTAGACCTTATTATCAATAGTATAGGAAAAGTGTTGCCTGTAACCATGATTTTCTATCTATGTTTCTTTGTTTTTGAATGACATGTCTACTTTGTTCCGCATGTAATTTATTTTTTATTTTTGCAATCTCTCTTAAGTTAATAACCTATGGTCACACTCATAGGATATTAAGGGGGCATCATTGGTATACATACCACCAGCTTAAAAAATAAAAAGTAATAAATAAAACATGAAGTATTTGGATATAACCAAATACGCGAGCTTAGATAGTTCGGACTTAATCGAGTTATCAAAAACATACAAAGTATTTGGACATAACCAAGTACGCGATCTTAGATAGTTCGGACATAACCGAATTATCAAAAATATAAAGTATTTGGACATAACCAAGTACGCGATCTTAGATAGTTCGGACATAACCGAATTATCAAAAACATAAAGTATTTGGATATAACCAAGTACGCGATCTTAGATAGTTCGGACATAACCGAACCATCAAAAACATAAAGTATTTGGACATGACCAAATACGCGAGCTTAGATAGTTCGGACATAACCGAACCATCAAAAAACCTAAATATTTGGAGTTAACCAGATGTGCAAACAACAGATTTGGAACAAACTAGCCAAATTATCGATCAATGATAAATGGGAGCCAAGATACTGAGGATGAGGAAAAGTGACAGAGATATAACCAAATCATTCATATTACATGCCATATAAGTACTTTTCAGTTCATGGTTAAAGTAATGTCCGACCTTGATAAATAACGAGGTTGGAAGCGGATAATTCGAATAAACTATGCATGAATGCATCGAATTTCGAGCCTAAATCTAAACTATGTTTGTATGAATTAAATAAACATAACTCATTAATGCAAGAACAATGCAAAATATTTCGAGCCAAGAAATGTAAAGCATATAAAAGGAAAAATGCAAAATATTTCGAGCCAAGAAATGTAAAGCATATAAAAGAAAAAGTTAAAGAAATTGTGTCAGCCCCGTGGGCACAAATTTAAATAGTTACAAGAATGAGGGGACGCAGCCCCGATAACTGATCTCTCCGAGATCGGATTTAAGGAAGAAGAGTATCCTTGGCCTTCTCAGCATCAATATCACCAGACCCTCCAGGACGAATAGCATGACTATCCTGCTGGGCCGCCTCTCGAGCAGCTGTACTTGCCAAAAGACGGGCATTCCACCGCTCAACATATGTGGCTTCGAGAGGACCCAGGAAGCTGGTGTCAAGATCGGCATTGTCGGCCCAAAGTTTGTACATGGCCTGGTCGACCGCTTTCTCCCTCTGCTCCTTAGACTCATTCAGTAGGCGGGTCTTCTCGCTCTCCATGAAATCGAGGGTGGCAGACTTCTCCTCTTCGAGCTTGGCTTTGGCCTTCTCGAGCTCAGCATTTGACTTTTCAAGCTCCTCGAGACGGGTCTTCAATTTTTCAAGTTCAGACTTCGAGTCTTTGAGCTCGTCAACCATCTTCAGCTCGAGATCCTTCGACTTTTGAGCCAGAGATAAGCTCGTTTGCACCTCGTTGGTCAGCTTGTAGTTGAGTTGCACTGAAACAACAAGGGCCTGAAACACAAAGAATGAATCAGAATTATAATCAGAGACATAGATACTCTAAGACATAAATACTCTAAATAGAGTTGAGAAGGCTACCGCGGCGGAGAGTTTGATACTCTTCTCATAAAGAGTGTTGCAGTCCGAGGCCTTGCGCACGAGGTCCCAGTGGTCGGCACCAAAGCCAGAAAAGATCTGACCCACCCGAGAAAGGACGTCCGAGCTGAGAAGCGCCCCTTCTGCCCCAGCGGCGCCATCAAGTACATATTCCTCAGTGTGAGTTCGGGCCGTTGGCAGCTGAACCGTTGAGGTAGAAGGTTTCTTCGGAGGCCGAGCAACTATTAACCGGGTCTCGGTGGGAAGCTGCGAGATGGATGCAGTAGAGCCTGACCCATCAACCTGGGCAGTCGGCTCCTTGGAGGTGTTCGCAGTGATCTGGGTCGTGGGAGTCGTCTCGTGACGTTTAGGTACCTTGGACTGTCGGTCGGGCCTCTTTGGTATCCTCGGGCGTTTGCTCTTCTGGGCGCCAGCTCCCCCATCACTAAAGAGCATGGCGTCGAGGTCGGGATTCATGGCACCTGCATAATGACAGTGAGTTAAACAATGATAATAACTTTGGGAAAAGATATAAACCAGTTGAAGAAAAAACCTAACTGAGACTCTTCCCCGAGCTCGAGCTTGGGGACCATGAAATTCCCCCGTCTTCAGAAGAGGCGGGGGGAGTGCCTTCCCTATAAGTTGGTGATAACCTCGAGAGGTCCCTATAGTCATTGGTCCCATACTGCACCGCTATCCCATTCCACACCTCGTCCGTGGTGTACATGGTATCATATTTCCCGAGCCCACTATCAAACCTATGGACACAGTCATCTACCCAACTCCATATGTAGAAGTGGTATCTATCCTGTGGGCACGAGACTAGTCTATTGGGCCTGTGTTTTAACAAAGTGGGGGACCACATTCGCGAAGTAGGAAGGGTTTTACCTCCTCCGGAGTCCGAACTCGAGGCTTCATCATTGGCCTCATTTCCCGACCGCGGACTTCTCGAGTGAATTGGGAGAGATGCTTTCCTTTCTCTCCTCGGAGGAAGGATGCCTGTGGGCAGTGGCACTTCCTCCCAGCGTTCATATTTATTACTGGACCAGTCAGAGGTTGACTGGCCCTGTCCCAATAACCCACAAGCTCGTAGCTTGTGATCATGTAGCAGAAATGAGAGAGATCTCCTGCCGTAAGGGAGTTGGAGCAGGCTCTCTCTGTGCCCCTTCATTGTCTCGTCAGGGGTGGGACGCTGAAAGTTAGCTGAAAGGCAAGATACACTTCAACTAAACATGGATTTAAGGGCTAAAAATTCGAGCTCAAAAATAGAAAGTAACGAGAATACTTACGAATCCGCCTAAACGAACGGTGTCGAGACGGGGACAGACCGTCTGTCCAGAAAAAAACCTTCTTGAAGTCAGGAGGGTGGTTCGGAAGATCTTCAAAGATCTTTGTCTCTTTGGGGTAGCTCGAAAGATAGTAAAAACCATCTCCTCCCCGAGCTCGGGAGGGATTACTCTTCAAACAAAAGAGATATAAAATCTCTTGGGGTGAAGGTCCTGTCCACCCCAGCTCGTGGAATAAGGACCTCAGGGCAGACAGCACCCTGTATGAGTTGGTGTTGAGTTGGAATGGAGCCAACCCAACGAAATCAATGAAGTCTCTGAAAAAGGACTTCAGGGGCAGCAAAGCTCCTGCCCTTATATGTTCCTGGCTCCAGGCCGCGTATTTCACACTGGAATCGCGGCCCCCAGGAGCGAAACAGCTCCGTTCATGCCTTGTCGGAGCTCGACACTTCAGTGTGTCCAATGAACTAAGGCCATGGAGGGCCAAGATATCAGTTATTTGGTCGGTGGTGGAAACCGAGCTCTGGTAGAATTCGGCTTCAAACATCTCCCTCCTAGGCTGCGAAGACGAAGGCTCCGCCATTAAGGAAAACTGGAGTTCCCCTGGGTGGTATGCAACTGTGACTTTCAACGCTGGGTCGAGAGGAATTGGCCTAGGTCCAGGGTTGGGCTCCGGATAGATGGCTTCCCGAAGAACTCTTCTCTTCTTTTCAATGACCTCGTCTATCTGACGACGATAGTGGGCTCGAATGTCCTCCTGCTCGCGCGCAAGCTCGTATTCTTTTATCCGACGTTGGTTCCGGGCAAAGACCGATTCCGGGCTTGGAGATTTGGGCTCGTAAGGGACTGCTCGTAATGACCCCCACCGTCTTTCCGGATTCTGTGACATCTAACGAGAAAGAAAAAATGGTGAGGGCCATGCATGCAAGAATCACGAGCTCGATGGGATGAGCTCGGAGATCTAAGGACAAGAAACTAAGTATTAAGACCCTCACTAAAGGGTTAGAGCGCGTGTTCCACAGGAAAGGAAAAGGAGCGTGGATGATTTTTTTTTTGAAAGTCCCGAAATTCAAGGGAAAGGAGAGTGGCGGTTAGCCAGGAAAAGCGTTTTTGGGTTTCGTGTATTTGTCAAAGCCCATATTTTTATCCGAAAGCTTAATGTACAAGAAACGCTGCCTAAGAATTTCAAAACCCAGAAAATAGGAACCACATTCAAACGTCGAAACTGGGTATAAACCAGAGACGAACATCCAGAGTGAAAATCCAGAAAGCCTAAAAACCTATCGGTTCAAAACCTCCTATCGCATCATGCTAAGAACGTAAACTAACATACACAGCAAACACAGTATAAAAAGAACAACAAAAATGGCGTACTTACACAGTGATGGTGATTGCAGCGAAATAGTCGAGTGGAGAAGAGGTTGCAAGAAAGAACTCACTGACTCGTACAAACCAGGATTCCTTTGTTTCTTCGGCCTAGAAAACATGCAATGAGTATAAACTGTGATAAGAAGTTTAGGGAGTGTTTTTCTTTTTTCTGGCTTGTGATGAACAAATGTGAAGAAGACGAAGAGGGGGTCTTGTATATATAGGTGGGAAAACTAAATTAATCAGGAGCGTTGATTAAATTCCTCAACAGATCGAATGGATGGGAATCGGTGAAAAGATGGCGCCGAAAAGTTGTCAGACGAACGATCGTGGGCGTGTTCCCAAGGTACTCAAGTACCTAAAGTGAGCAATACCCATCTGGCACGTGTCCATTTTCAAGAGTGTGACGGTATGGTTCCCAGAAAGAGTAGTTCAAAAGTTTCCTTCTCTTAGGATTCGAACAAATACTTTTGAGGGGGCAAAATGTTATACCCAGATTTCGAGCCATAGTAAATATGACCTCGAAAGCTGAGTTCGCAACAAATGGTCTCGTGAGGATTAGAGTGATCTAGGATTGTAAGTCGAGCCCGCAAAGTATGATGTATGATCTCGAGTGCGGTGATCTCGAAATGACCTTGATCTCGAAAGGTAGCTCCGAGAACACCTTCATCTTCAGGAACTTCGGAGCATGGTTCTTGAGCTCCATCTCCCATCTCGAAAGAAACGTTAGCTCGGGAGATGTCAGTGGCTCGCACAATGACATGAGACCAGAAATGCCGGGGCCTTGAAGATACGCTATAACCACCTTGAATATCTACAAGTATAATAACTATGAGATGTAGCCCTCATTAATTGATGTAAATCCCCAAGAATTGTGGGATATTATTTAATACAGTTATACGCCCCCTGATCTTTGGGGGACGTTTCCTTTAATATCTGATTATTGGCATTTAAAGCCATTTATTTTTATTCACAAAAGAGTAACTACCCAAAATATGTGGGATAGTATTCTGCATCCTTCTCTATAAATAGAGAAGGCATGCACCATTGTAAAGGACCGAAATTCTGATCCTTGAGAGAAAACTCTGGAGAATTCTTGCTAAAGAATTGTTCAGAGATAATCTTGAGATTAATAACAGAGACTCGTGGACTAGGCAGATTTAACTGTTGAACCACGTAAAAAACCGTGTGTTTGATTCGTTTGTTTCTTTTGGCCATTGTCTTTAGTTGTTTACGTGCTCTCTTCTTTTATCTGTTGACGAAAAACGGCGTCAACAACCACATTATTATGTGGGTATATTTGAGTTACTCGACATGAGGCGATCTTAGGGAGCCAGTTAGCGAAAAGTTCGCAACGAGGTAAAATACTCGGGGCTAGCTTAGGGGTATTTTGGTAATTTGGTAAAATACCAGGAATTATAGAGTAATGGGAATTAATCGGTGAAATATTGGTTTGATAGATTTTATGAGGAAATTTAAGATTTAATGGGAATTATGAAAAGTGACAACTTTGCCCGTAGAGTAACTATTGGGGTAAAAAGGGGCAAGGGGTATGGTGGTCATTTGACCACATTAGATGGCAATGGGAAGCCACACCTAGGCTCACACGTTCAGGACACCACTCTTTGGTTTGGGGAGTATTTTTGGAGAAAGCCTACAAAGAACTCCAAAGCTAGGCCAATGGATTGAATTTTGGTGGAGATTGAATGGGGACTCTTGTGGATTAGCCGCTGGGTTTGGGAATAGAGATAACCAAGGTCATCTTCATCCCCAAAGAATTCAAAATTCAGCAAGTGAGGTTTCCTCTATTTTGGTATTCAAATAATGTTCTTGAGTTTCTATGGTTTTAATTTCCTAGTTGAGTTGCATGTGGTATTTGAGATCGTTGATTAGTAGGTTTTGTTGCCTAGGCTTAGTATATAGTTTCAGTTGCTGAAATTATGTTAAAAACACTTGGATGGGTCAGATTTCAGGTCTAGAGTTGGGTGGAAATTGTAGAGTTGCGATTTGGGGAAGAAAACTTGTGTTATGGGCAGATTTTTGAGTTCTGGCAACCCACCGCGACCGCGCTAGGTCGTGTGCGACTGCGCTAGGTCGGGCGCGACCGTGCTGGTGTCCCAAAAAGAGGGAAATTGGGGTCCAATTTAGGGGCTTGAGTTGAGGGGCGTGACCACACCAAAGGTAGGTGCGACCAGGCCAATGGCCTAGAAGTCCCAATATTTCTATGGGTGCAACCGCGCTAGAGGCCCCGAAATAATGAAATGCTGATTTTTAGGGCTAGGCCCGAGGGCTCGGTGAATCTGACTTGGGAGTCACTTGAGGGCTCGAGGGAGATTTCTAGTGCCCCGTTAAATGGGAGCCATGATTTTAAAAGTTAGAGTTTGGTTTGGAACTCTTGTTCTAGAAGTCCTGATGAACATATATTTGTGTTGTCACTAGGGTTTCTGCCAGGCTCGGGTCAGGATTAACACTTGGGGTCGTTTCATTATTTGCACGAGGATCGAGGTAAGAAAACTGCATCTGATGCGTGAGATATGTGATTAAGGCTTGGACTCGTTGTTGAGTGTATTATGATAAGGGTTCCACCCAATAATTAAATGTAATATGATTAGGGCTCGGCCTGACTGTTAAATGTAATATGATTGGGGCTCGACCCAATTGTTAAATGCAATATGATTAGGGCTTGGCCCAACTGTTAAATGTAATATGATTGGGGCTAGGTCCAACTGTTAAATGTAAACATGATTAAGGCTCGAGCCTAGCTAATGAGTATGATTATAATTATGCATGTGTATACCTGTGTAAGTACATTGTAGTGTGTGGTATCTGTGTATGACAAATGTATTATATGTATATCTGTTCCCAATTGGGAGGCCCAGTTTATAAGTTGGGAGTCTATTTATTACACCTAACCAAAAGCTCGGCTTACTAGTCGAGGGTATATTTAATTCAAAAAGGGCTCGACTTATAAGCCGAGGGACACAAAGGGCTCGACTTATGAGTCGAGGGGTTCATGAGGCATGACTTATGAGTCGAGGAATTACAAGGCCCGACTTATAAGTCTAGGATTTACAAGGTCGGCTTATAAGTCGAGGATTTACAAGGCCTGACTTATAAGTCGAGGATTTACCAGGTTGACTTATAAGTCGAGGGTTCATAAGGCTCGACTTATGAGTCGAGGATTTGCACGGCTCGACTTATCAATCGTGATCGACATTATGTGTGTTGAGCCAAGCCGTTATGGCTAGGCCACTGTGGGAGTGCATCATTTACTTGACTGGCTTGGATGCCATATGAATGAATGGGAGTGCGACACACACTTGTGTGACCCTATGGTCGCTTACTAGTATAGTGTGTGTCCTTGGTTTCAATTATTACTGTCAAGCATGTTGTTATGTTCTGTTAGTAGGTTTTCTTGCTGAGTCTTTTGTCTCACGGGTGCTTTGTGGTGCAGGTAAGGGTAAGGATGAGCTTGGCCAACCATGAGTTGAAGAGCGTTAGGGGCGATGTGTACATATGCAGTCTGCTCGACCGCCACGGCCGAGGTATCGCAAGGGGAACTAGGGTTAGACCCTGTTTTGCCGCTTAGGTCAGCTTGTTTTATATTCCCTAAGTTGTAAACAAATTTTTAAACTTGTATTTCGGGATCCCATGTGAAGACTAAAATTTTCTTTTAATGGAAATGTTTATTCATTGACCAAGATTTTTAATACATAAACTCGTAGTGGCTTAATGACATGTTTTAGTCTAAATGGTTCGTTTAGCGAGTTCATCACTAATTTTAAACACACGTGGTAACAGACCCTAATTAGTAGGGTGTTACAACTTGGTATCAAAGCTGCTAGGGTTTAAGGGTTCCTGATGATGGACTGGGCAGGTACACTCACTACTAAAGACAAACTCGACTCAGGGTTCGGTAACTAATAGTTAGTTTTGTGTACAATTGCTTAAATGAAATATATATGCCTTACTTGCTTGTTTAAATAGAAAGCATGAGCTATTCTGATAGGGCCTGGCCCTTGACTGCTGTATGCATGGTAAAGATGTGCTTATTAGCACAGTAGTGGCTTGTAAATGTTGTAGGATTGCTTATAAGCATCATTAAGGCTCTTAAATGTCAGAAACTCTTATTAGCGCTGCTATATGTGCATGTATGCCAGTGGATACTTATTAGCTCCGTTAAATGTTAGAAGGAATGCTTATTAGCATCATTATCGCTTTTGAATGTTAGAAATTCCTAATAGCATTATGTTATGTATATGAATGCTTGGAGCGTGCTTATTAGCGCTGTTAATACTTGTGAATGTTAAGAACATGCTTATTAGCACTTTGTTTGACATGATTATGAATCACCAAGCTTATTAGCATGATTTTATATGTATGAGGATATAGGGATGCTTACTAGAATTGACATTGCTTGTGAATGCAAAAGGAAGCGCTTATCAGCATTGTTATATGGACATGTAGGTCAGAACACGCTCATTAGCGCTATTATAGATATATGTATGCTAGGAAATGCTTATTAGCTCTGTTATAGGTTAATGAAAGGCCTATTAGCATCATTATTTTTCTGTAAATGTCAAAAATGCTTATTAGCAACGTTACTTGTTTATAAATGTTAGCAAGTGCTTATTAGCACCATGTTTGGATATGAATATGAATTGACATGCTTATTAGCATGACTGTTGAGTGTGAACATTTGTTTGTTCGGTCTTGGGTCGTAGGGCGGCAAGGGGTTTAGTTGTTACTACCTAACAGGCCTAAGTGAATACTGCAGCAAGGTGCATGTTTGGAAGTATGCTTCCAAGGCGGTAAAATCTGCAAGTCGGCCAGGGAATACAGGCCGAAAATGATAATTATGGTCAAACCCCTCCACCAGCTCTTGAAAAATGGCAGCAGGTTCTTGTTGGTATGCAAGCTAGGCTGCAGAGGCCTATCTTGCATATCATGAGCATAAACATAAAAATGAACAAAATTGTTACTAACAATAAACAAGACATTACATTTAAAATAAAAATATCCCTTTAAATTTAGAAAAAATAAACAAACAATAACATTATATATATATTTTTAAAGAGATGGAAGAGAGATGGTCATGTTTAGATTTATTTTTTGGCAGATATAATTTAGTTTTTTGAAAAGAAGAATAGTGTGAAAGTGCAAGTAAAATGAGAAATTATGAATACGAATCTAACATTTCATGTTTAATAATAAATAGTATTTAAAAATAATATAAAGTAAAATTAGAAATAAAAAAGAATTTAATTAATTAAAATATAAAAATGGTTAGGAATTGTATATAAAAATGATATTAGTATTATCAGTATAAATATAGTAATATAAAATATTATTGTAATGAGTTGTGTAAAAATCCCAATAAAGATCCCTTAAACAAATATCTCAATAATAAGCCCAATAAATTGGCCAAATAGTGGAACCTATGTTTCCATTATCTTTGCAAAATTGAGAAATTTACATTTGACACAACTTTTTATTAACTTAATTCTAAAAATGCCTTGACCCAGCTTAATTCCAATAATATCGTTGTTCCTACCATTTTTTTTTTTGCAAACAATGTAACATTATATTACTTCTTTCTCTCTCTCTCTCTCTCTCTCTCTCTCTCTCTATCTATCTATTTTCACTTTCTTCTCCACAACTTTAAAATAAAATTTATGTCACACCGCTAGTCGTTTGGGCTCAACAGTGAACCATCGCGACCTACTCTTCAAGGTGGTCATCTGATATGTGGGAAGCATATGTTTTCTCGCTATCACTGAAATCAAAAGTAACCATTATGTTGTTTACGATATTAATCAGATATTGATTAGTTACCCTTCTACAAAAAAAATTATTTAAGTTAATTAACTCCAAGTTTATTTTTGAAATTGGTTAATAGTTTCTATTATTTATGAAAAGTAATTGTGTAGATGTTTTTTAATTTATTTAAGTAAAAGTTCAATCAAAGAGTTAAAAAAATAGTGCATTATTTGCTATGATTTTAAAGTAATTAATGAGTATATCTCTATATTCACATGTAAAAAACAGGAGTGACTAAAATGTGTATTATGTATATATTTTTTTAAAAAGTTACTATGCAGTATACTTAATAGAACCATTTATTAAACATGGCTACTTGGCATATTATATGCTAACTAATTAGTTTTTAAAATAGGCTTGGAGGTTACCAAAATAAATCTTAAATAATAAGATATCACAATATAACCAAAAAATAACTAATTTGTATCTTAAGATATCTGCAAATAAGATTTGGAGATAACAAAAATGTATATGAATTAATATGGTCTAAATTTTTTTTTATGAAAAAGTAACCAATCGGTATCTTATAGACTGTAACGCCCTGGTTACTCCAAGACCGTTACTGTGGACTTTAAATAGTGCTTAACTCGCTAAACGAGCCATTAGGTTATAAATGTGCTTCTAGGTTTTATTAATAGGCTAGGGTAAAAATCTCAGTAAAAAGGAATGAATATATTTTAATTTAAAACGATAAATTGTACATGGGCCCATAAAAGTGTTTACACAATTATTTACATTCCAAAATAGTCATTACAACATAAAAGTTACAATCCGGCAACTTAAGCGGCAAAAATAGGATTAAACCCTAGTTCCCCTGAGCAACACCTGGCCGTGGTGGTCAAGCGGCCGCATATGTACATATCGCCACCTAAGCTCTCCACTCAAGGTTGGGTTATCTTTTATTTCCCTTTACCTGCACCACATAGCACCCGTGAGCCAAGGCTCAAGAAGAAAACCTATTACTGCATGTATATAATATCAATAAATGATCATGTAACCATTTTGGGGCTTACAACCCTATTCAGATAGGTGACTAATGAGTCACACCCTGGATAGGTGACTAATGAGTCACACTCTGGGGCTCTGCACCCTAATCCATGTGACGTTTCAGTCACCTGAGCCTTTTTGGCCTTGGCTCTAAGTAATTAGCATTTAGACTAGACAGGCGCTTTAGTTTTCTTCGACCTTTAGGTCGGTCAAGAATTTCATGCTCATGTTGATTAGATCTAATCATTTCGACATGGGTTAAACACATTAATGACACTCTTGAATCATAGGCCAATACCATATGACCAGTGCTCAGTACTACTGCCGATCATGATTGATAAGTCAAGACTTCACGACCAATACTAACACCAATGTCGTTTCTGACTAATAAGTCAGTGCCATTCACAAATAAGCAAAGCTGCTAGGCATTTACAATGCAATCAATGTCCATATATAGATCATTCAACATGCCTCATCAATAACCATGCATGTCACATACTGGGTACAATTTTATTACCTATGGTTTGAGCGTGAAATAATAAAAGAACGACCCTTGATTACGATCAGTCCTTAAGTCCCTTAGCGGTCACCTAGTCATAACCAAATATGAAATCCCATCAATAAAAATAAATAATAAAAGGTTCATGGTCTAAAATCCGCTCCCGGGACCTTGAATTGTACTAAAACAGTTAGTAGATTCGATCCCGAGCTTAGAGAAATGAAAACCCGAGCCTAAAACTCAATAAAAACCCTTCCTGACACAAATAGGGCAGGCGGGCTGTGACCTGCCCACAAGGGCCGCGACGCGCCCCCAAGACAGAGAGCCCCCATCTGGGGTGCCAGGGGCGGGCCGCGACTTGACCCAGAGGGTCGCAGTGTGCCTGCTAAACAACAACCAGGGTAGGCTTTGGAATGGATTCAAGTCGCTACTTGCATGAACTCGGTCGCGACTTGACCCTGCGAACCCAGCTCCCCTTCATATTTATCAATTCAAAACCAGCCAAAATCTCACCAATCCAATCCAAAAATCAAGACCAAACATCAACACGACATATCCACCAGTTTAACAACAAAACCTACGCCTTAAACCACTCAAAACATCAACACATACCCAATTCCATGATCAAAACCTCAAGCCTTAAACTAACCTTAAAAACAGAGAAAAAACCAGGAATTTAAACTGAAATCTTTACCTCAAACTTGAATTGAACCTTTTCTCACTGTCTAAACACAACTCAAAACTCTTAAGCCTTAATTCCCAAGCTTAAATCCTCAAGTTTAGCTTCAAAAATCTCAACCTGAGAGAGAGAGAAAGGGATGATCAAGAGATGGAGAGAGAAGGACCCTATTTTGCTGCCTTAACCTTCTACAACCCACTAACGTTTAAACATATCTAATGGTCAAAAGACCAAAATACCCCTAGGGTCATCAAAACCTTCACAGCCGCCCAAGGGCAAAACTGTCATTTCCTATCTATCCTGTTAATCATAATTAACGACCTCCAATTCCCGTTATTCCCAATTTCCTTAAATAATTATTAAATCGTATCCCATTACCCGTTTATTTCTCGGTAATGTACAAAGCATCAAATTACCCCCAGACTTACCCCGAGTCTGGTAATTAATCCCGTTATGACCAAACCGCTACCTTGCAACCTAGGATCGTCTCATGCCGAATAGCTCGAACATGTCCACATAACAATGTGGTTTGACCCAAAATCACAAACATGCACATAAATATACAATTATGCTCTTAATAGATCAAAATTACGAAATTGCCCTTCTAATAAGAAGTGGACCCACATGCATGAAATTATCATCATATAATAATATAACTCACATAATTATGCATATAATCACATAATTGCATATTAAATCAATTATGGCCCTCCTGGCCCCCTAATCCAGGCATTAAACCACATTAGAGAAATTGGGATATTACATTGACATTGTAAGTAACCAAAAATGTGCATTACTTTGCTATGCCTTTAAAGTAACTTGTAAGTTTCTTTTTTATTGGTTAAATAGAATACCTCTATAAGTCACATGTAAAAAATATGGTAACTAAAATCTGTATTATATTTTTTTTTAAAAAGAAAGTTACTATGTTGTATATTAAATAGAACCAATTACTAAATATGGTAACTTGTTATACTATATATTAAAATGTATCTTAAATAATAAGATACCATAACATAACTTAAAAATAACTAATTGCTATATTAAGATGTCTATAAATAAGTTTTGGAGGTAGCCAAAAGGTATCTCAAATATTATGATCTAAAAATAAAGTTTTTTCATAAAAATAAAGTAACAAATTGGTATCTTATCAGTATCGTCAGTAACCAAAACACAATATTTTTTTAATTAAGTTCTTCTAAGGTATTTTTGGAATTAAGTAACATTATATGTATATGTAACTTTTCCTATAAAATTCATTCATACGCAGTAGTAGCAGCCAGAAAACAAAATTTATAGAGCATTGCTCTGAAATCTTCATGGTTGCTTAACATCACACTCTTCTCCGCCATTCTCTTTCTCAGTTACCATCTCTCCCCGCCACCCTCTCTTCTATCCTCTTTCTTTCTTTCTTTCAATCTAGTAAGCTTAATCTCATTGTTTTTTTTTTGTTTTTTAAGACGATGATGATGAGAATAGAATAATTTTGGGATTCAATCTTGTATGGGTTTTTGTCTAGTTTCAGTTTTGAGTTGTAATAATTATATGAAACTTTATTTATGATGATGCTGAGCTAGATTGTGTAAATAGGTACAACCACAAGAATTTTTTTTTGTATGCTCCGAAATTCTATAATAAAATTTACATGTTCCACTTTGCTGGTTTAATATCTGTACAAGCCTTCTCCTAGATTTTGTTACCGACTCATCTTTGATTCACTTTGGAATGTGAGAAAGTAATTGAAGAAAATGACTTAAGCTAATTTATGAGCTTAATCAGAGAAGCTTGTATATATATAGAATGAAATTACATCAGTAAGTTGTAGCTACATCAGTTAAGAGGAAAATAATAAAAGTAAGTAGTCCTAATAGAACTAAGTAACTACTTTGTAACTAACAGAACTAACATAACTAAGTAACAACTTTGTAACTAACATAACTACAATTACAAACTATTCTAACTAGTATTGTCTTCATCCCCCTTCAAACGAAATGGCCTTGGAAGAACAGTGAGTTTTCTTGTCAAAGTGAAAAGTCGAGCAGCTGGAAGATGTTTGGTGAAAATTTCTGCCACTTGGTCTTTTGTAGGAATGTACTGAACGAGAAGCTCATTGTGTAAAACAATATGCCAAATGAAATGAAAATCTATTGAAATATTCTTTGTGCGAGCATGGAACATAGGATTGGTAGCAAGATGAGAGGTACTTATGTTGTCACAACATACAACCGGAGGGGCTAGAATTGAAACAACAAGCTCTTTTAATAATGAACGAAACCAAGCTAACTTAGAAGCTACACTTGCTAAATCTTTGTATTCTGACTTTGTACTACTTCTAGAAACAACTCATTGTTTGGAGGATAACCATGAAACGAGGTTGTCACCTAAGAATATGCAATATTCTCAAGTACTTTTTGGTGTGATTGGTTAAATACATTGTGAAATTGGTTAGGCACGAAGATGTGCAAAACCATGAGGATTTCACAAAAGTCAACATGTGAGAGTTGACTTTCAGTATAGACATTTATCAATCATCTTTTTGGGCCCAAAGCATTTCTTTGGAGTATATGAGAATACCTAAAAAGTTTGGGAGCATTTGGGGATGTTTTGAGAAAAAAATTTGAGCGTCGAAACAGAGGTGTCGACGATAGAGGCAACGCGTCGCACGAGCAAAAATGGTAGATTAGGCGACACGTTGGCTGGTGCCAGGCAATGTGTCACCTGGGCCGTCTGTACGAATCCATACATTGACTTGATATAGTAAATAACACATAAAAGGAATAGATATTTCCTCTCGTAGCCTATCAAGTGTCCTTGAATCTTTTCGTATAAATCAATGATCTTCCTATCCTTTCTGAAAGCTCACACCATAGCTTTCCAAGCCAATCCTCAAACACACGAGGACGTGTGTGGGCACGTAAGATTCAAAGATTGATTTTGAACTCTCTAGATGTACTCAGCACATGAGTTTAGAGAGGTTTGAGAAGAGAGAGGCTATATAAATTTCTAGAATTTCAGGTTTAGGAAATTCTATCGGTTCTTTTCTTAGAGAGAGTCTGACAGTCAAAATAGCTTATTAAACTTATTCTTCCAATGAATCGCTTCTTTTTCAGGTTTATAAAGATAATTAACTAATTTAATAAATCTTTATTTTATTTAAAATAAAACTGATTAGTTACAACTTATTTAATTTTTTTAATTTAAATCATATTTAAAAATAATAATTAAATTAATTAATTAATTTAAAATTTAAAATTCAAATCCCAGGGATAGGAATCCATAAGAGTGGCACCACACACGTTGTGAGTGTGGCGTGAGCCACTCTCTCTCCTTCTTTGATTTTCTCATTTGTTTGATTAATTAATAATTAAGATAATATATTTATCCCAAAATAAATATCTAAAAATTCAAAATTAACTTTACCTTAAAATACCAGTTTTAAATAAATAAATATCTTATAATAAGATAATTATTAATCTCTCTTTATATTAATCCAAACATGATTAATTTTTATTTTAACACATAGCTTTTCAAAATAAAAAATTAATTCCTTTGCAATTTACTCATTCTCTCTACAAATCTTCCTTATGGCATCATTACCCTTGACAGTGTAAGACAGAGGTGACCTGGGGACCATGGACCTATAATACGAAGCTCCAATATACCAGATTATTAATCAAACTCTTTAATATAATAATCTTGTAAATCATGTTCCCAGCCATTCATAATATTGAATCTCCAAAACAAAACTCACTAGCCTCATTATACTAAGAAACCTTAACGAGTAAATCAAAAGATCCAATTACCACAAACAGGAGTTCATGACTACTCAGGATTTAGAGTGATCTACAAATGATCATCTAATATGATAAGAATTAAATCTTTATGGGAAACGGTAAGTTTATAAAGATAGTTAATTCATATCGGTCATGTCATATATAATCTCTATTATATACAGTACCTTTACCAAATTGTCTATCCACATTAGTAATCTGAATCTAGATTACTTGCATCTCATATGCTTAGTAAACCATACTAGTAACTATTCATTACAAATTCATTACTTTAATATGTTATTGACTATTTTATTCATTGTATATGGTCTTAATTCTCTCGTATTAATACAGGATCATATCCTCATAATTTAATATGGAATTTTCTTGATATTCATATAAATTATTCAAACAATAATTATAACATTCAAATATAATAAAATTGCACTTTTAGTTAAATCAATAAAATATATTTGAATGCTTTTAGGGCATAAATCCTAACAATCTCCTACTTGTCTTCTGTTATCCCCAAAAATGGAGATTGATGACATGGCAATAGAGGTGACAAATGGCAGTACATGGTCCGTAAAAGACACATTAAATAGTCAATAAATACATTGACTCCTCAGAGTTGTGATAAAGTGACCCGGTAGACTGATGAAGAGTTTTGACTGCTTTAGAGTATCACGTCCAAGCCAAGTACATCCGAGGAGCAGTCCAAGTGCCCGGTCGGACCTTGGTTCGATGGAAGGCCAAGGATGAGGTCCGAGGAGAACTCAAGAGAGTGGTCCTAGGAGACCCCAAGGATGTGGTCCTAGGAGACCCCAAGAGAGTGATCCTAAGAGACCCCAAGAGAGTGGTCCTAGGAGACCCCAAGGATGAGGTCCGAGGAGGAGACCCCAAGGATGTGATCCTAGGAGAGCTAAGGAGAGTGCATCCTAGGAGAGCTAAAGGGTGTGGTCCGAGGAGAGACATTGCATGTTAGAGGAGAGAAGTGCATGTCCTACCACCATGCATGTCCGATCCACAAAAACATGTCCTACCACCATGCACATGACCGACCAGCACTTGCATGAGTGGTCAGTAGGAGGTGGATCAACTAGCTAGTGGAGACTAAGTCAAGATTCCCATAAACAACTTCAACAAGATACGCGGGAATCTCTCATTCTTCCCACAAATGGGGGGTTTGTTACATTTTGAATTTTGAATGTTTCTTTGTAATTTAAATGTAATAAATATAATAAAATATCCCGGTTCTAGGGGATACCGTATGTATGACCCTAAGCCTATAAATAGAGGGCTTATGGGATGAGAGAGGGGCTTCTTCTGCTTCTTCTTTCTAGAGAGAAAAAATTTGGGTCTGAGTATTCTAGAGAGAGAAATTTGGGTCTGAGTATTCTATAGAGAGAAAGTGCTGGCATTTGAGAGAATTCTTGTATTTTTGCAATCTGTACTGAAGAAACTCAGTTGGCTTAGTCCATCTGATCATTAGTACGGATCTATAAATCACAACTCTAAGTGGATTAGGCTATTACCGACAATCGGGGCTGAACCACTATAAAATTTCTTGTGTTATTTACTTTTCTTGATTAAAACTGTCTGTACTATTTAAATTCTCTTGAAGGTTTGTCGTATTTGACGTCCTCACGTCGTTGGCTAAAAACACAGTCAACACCTTCAAAGCAAGTGAGGCATCTCCCTTAATCACATCACCTCAGTGCACAATTTCTGTAACTATATGGTATTTCCTTTCTATACCATTTCCTTTCTTATGGCTTATGGGTTCCTTAGAGTTAGATACTGCTCCATTGTTGTCACAGTACATGATTAGTTGTAGAGTCCCATAATATTTACTTAGCTAGTTAGATAATAGTAGTAGTAGTAGAAGCTAGTAGAAGTATGTTTGTTACTATGGATTTTGGTTCAAGCCGGGACTTAGTTGAACACTCGTAGCAACACTTATAGATTTTATAAGTTTAATCTATAGTTTAAGAATATTAATTATAACATAATGTTTGATTGATATAGCTGATTATAAAAATGTCATTTATTATACTATAAGGTTTATATAAAACTAATAGGATCATGACACTTGTCGTGTGCATGTTTATTAAGGAATTAAGTATTTTTGATGAATAGTTTTAAAAAAAAGAAATATTTAAAAACTCTAGGACTTGCCAGTAGCTTTAAAATTGTATTATGACTCAGTCAAAGCTGTTTATCCAATTCAAATTATGTAGATAAAGTGCAATTACGTGTCTAATATTTCAACGTATGTCAATATATTGCAGCTATAGGGGCGATATATCGCCACACGAGAGATACAAAAAACACGTCAACTTCGCACGATCGAAACCACAAGCATGTGATATGTTGGTAGGGGCGATATATCGCCTACCCTAGGCGATATATCGGCTCCAGTGGCCTGTTTTCAAATTTCGTAGAAACCGAGCTTGATTCATCCCTTAACCTCTTGGCTAGCCTCTGAACATTTTTGACCGAGTCTTAATCACCTGTTGAACGAATATTCAAATATTTTTCAATTAATATTCATTATTTTATTCAAGCTAAAAGGAGGTAGTTTCACTCCTTGAACTCTATAAATAGGACCTAGTACCCAGCCATTTTTCTCATTCTTCAAGCTGTGTTCAGAGCCTTCAAGCTGCTAGGTTTGCTATAGAGTGATAAATACTTGGGTTTGGGATAAAAGCTTTATCCTCTTAAGCTTTATAAACACTTGGAAAGTGAGATATAGAGTGTGTTTTCAATATCGAGGTATAGATTGGTTCTAGTACATCCAAATGTATTCCTATTCTTAAGTTCATTTCTGTATAGTTCTTTAGTTTTCATTCAGATCCTAACTCATTGTTTTCAATTCTTAGTTAGGTATTTAAGTTCTTTGAACTTAAGATTTGTTTTCGATAAGCTTCTTCTTGGTGGTTTAGTTCTATTATTTATCATATCTTTTCTTTAGAAATACTCACCATTCTTATTGTTGGTTTTAGGAGTGTTCCAAATCCCATCCTTGTTCTCAAATAGCCTGGTGTTGGTAAGGAAAATAGGATAGATTTTAGTCTTTGAGCATATGATTTGTTTAGATAACAAGCATATAGTTTGTTTAGATAACAAATAACTTGTTTAGATAACAAGTCCCAATAATATATATTCCTTGGGCATATGATTTGTTTAGATAACGAGCCCCATAAATTTATATGACTTGTTTAGATAACTAGCCCCGTAAATTTATGGGCATATGATTGCCTAGCTAGCAAGTCCAAAGAAGTATGATGGCCATTGTAATAGATGTTTTTTTTATATAGTCATATGTTTTATAGTATACGTTTATGATATAGTCTCATGTTTATGATTTATGTTGTATGTTGTTAGTAGATTTTTCTTGCTGGGCATTAGGCTCATTCCTTTATTTTTAGTGTGATGCAGGAAACTAGATACGGAGGCGGAAGGATTCTTGGAAACTTGGCATGTGTGTTGAGGATAAACGGACTGAGTGAACTGCGTGTCGATCGAGTATGATGTTTATTTTAGTCTTTTAAATTATGTTTTTGATGTAATTCGGCAACTAGTATTTAGAGTTTATGTTTTATGTTTTATCAAACAATGTTTTTTATGTTTTATGAAACATTGGTACCCATACCACATTTTATTTTTTATTTTGTAGCTTGCAAAATATTTATTTGAAGTTTTAATAAAGTTGTGAATATTTCTTATGTATGTTTTGTTCAAAGTAGTAGCTATGTCTAGTAGTTTTAATGGTCCAAGTCTTAGAAATAGTTGGGTCGTTACAGTTGGTATCAGAGAAAATGGTCCATTTGCATAAAGTTCTCCTTGATACACACGCTCAAGCTCTGAATCTAACCACCAATGTAAGTGTTTATGTTATAGTTGTTATGATTATGTGTTTAGATAACGTTTTAGCCCTTATGTTTTCAGTTAAGAATATTTGTAACTTAGTTTTTTTTTCTTTATTTATTTTATTTATTATCTTTGCATTTATGATTGTATATAGTGAAAACCTTTTTCCAAATGAATATCATTGTTATTTTGTTGACATGTATGAGTTTTATTTTTCTTTTGCAATCATAATAAATAATAAATTTAATAAATAATGACCAAGTACGGTGAGGGTTGATACAAATCAATGAACTAGGTTCTATATTGAGAGTTAGGGGGCCATAGTAGTGGGAACGATTTTACTGATCCCAACCCTCCCTCAATATGGTTAACTTTGGAACAACAATGAGTTTTGAGCCTGAGGATTAAGTCATATAGGATGATTAGAAACAGACTTAGAAAATAATAAAGATGGCTTTTTTTTTTTTAAGTTTAGAAACACACCCTAATTATAAAGAAGGCTTATATAATTCTTTTCATAAGAAGTCATAATTAATAGGTCCGAGTTATATTTTCTTAGATTAAGTTTTTGCCTTAGAGCCTATTAGGGTAAGTTCTATTATGTTTCCTCGACTATTAGAACTTTGTCGAAGATGTCGCTCAGAAGGTCTGCACGCACCAACGCCAATGCCTCCAGCGTCGCTCCTGAGACTTATGAAGCCCCTCCAGTTCGAAGAAGGGGAAGGTGTGCAACCAATGCTACTGCTAATGAAAGTGCGCCACCACCGCCGGTTGACATCACTGTAGAAATTTTCAAGCTACGACAACAAGTGGAAAGGCTGCTGCAGAAACAACGACAACAACCTCTGTCGCAACCGTAGCCTTAGCAAAGCAACAATAATAGGCAGAAGAGAAGGCATCCTGATACTAAGTAGGCCAATCGTGACAAAAGAGTACGAGCAAGTGATAGGCCGGGGTATGTAGAATACCCACAGTGCTCCAAATGCCAAAAGAAACATCTTGGGGAATGTCATGAAAATACTAAGGAATGCTACATTTGTGGCAAGGAAAGTCATCAAAAGAAGGTATGTCCACAGCTCAAGCCAGAGGAGAAAAGGGACAACAAGATGGTTCCTGCCAAAGTCTTTGCCTTAACTTAGGGAGAAGCCCCTACTAGTAATAAAGTGGTCACAGGTCAGATTCCTATCCTCGATAGTATATATTTTAGTATTGTTTGATTCTGGAACAACATACTCATATATCTCATTAGGAATGATAGAGAAATTAGACAAACCTTGTAGAACTAGGTTTGTGACATAGTTGCCTTTAGGTGAAGTAGTCCTATCATCACTGATAGTATGAGGTGTACCGATCAAGATTGAGGGCGTAGAACTAGAAGGAGACATGATAGAACTGGAGATCAAAGACTTCGACGTGATATTGGAATGGATTGGATAGCAAGGCATGGCGCAACCATCGACTGCAGACGTAAGCAAGTGATATTCGAAAACCCCGTCGGACAGAGACTATGTTTATGGGACAAGTTTCAGGACTACACACACTGCCTATTTCATCTCTCAAAGCTCAGAGGATGATAGAAAAAGGATGTCACACATTCTTAGCTAGCATCACGAATGTGGTAAAGGAAACACCACTAAAGTTGGAGACATCTGCATCATAACAGAATTCCCAGAAGTATTTCCTGACGACTTACCAGGGCTGCCGCCGACTCGGAAAATTGACTTCACAATCAAACTAGTACCGGGCACCGAGCCTATCTCAAAGGCACCATATCGGATGGCACCTACTGAACTCAAGAAGTTAAAGACGCAGTTACAAGAACTCTTAGACTTGGGTTTCATTAGACCAAGCCATTTGCCATGGGGAGCACTAGTTCTATTTGTTAAGAAGAAGGACAGAAGTATGTGGATGTGCATAAATTACCGCGAGCTGAATAAGGTGATGATTAAGAATAAGTGCCCGCTACCCCAGATTGATGACTTGTTTGATCAACTCTGAGGAGCGACCGTGTTTTTAAAGATTGATTTACGGTCCGGGTATCATCAACTCAAGGTACGGGAAAAGGATATTCCTAAGACAGCTTTTAGAACTCGTTGTGGGCATTATGAGTTTCTAGTTATGTCTTTCGGTCTTATCAACGCTCCAACCGCGTTTATGGATTTAATGAATAGGGACTTTAAGGATTATTTGGACAAATTCATCGTAGTGTTCATCGAAAATATTTTGGTGTACTCAAAGGACGAAGTCGAGCATGAGGAACATTTAAGGTTGACCTTGTTACGACTAAAAGAGCATCAACTTTATGCCAAGTTCAAGAAGTGCGAATTTTGGCTTTCGCAAGAAGCATTCCTCGGTCACATAGTATCAAGGGATGGAATTGCAGTAGACCCATCCAAGGTGAAGGCTTTGAAGGATTGGCCAAGACCAAAGAACGCGTCAGAAGTAAGAAGCTTTATGGGATTAGCAAGTTATTATCAGAGGTTTGTAGAGGGCTTTTCTAAGATAGCCACTCCGCTTACCAACCTGACCCGGAAACAGCAAAGGTTCATCTGGACTGATAAGTGTGAAGAGAGCTTCCAGTTGCTTAAGGATAAGATATGCTCAGCACCAATACTTTGTGTACCGGCACCTAACGACAAGTTTGTAGTCTACTGTGATGTGTCAAAGAAAGGGTTGGGTTGTGTGCTGATGCGGAATGACAAGGTGATAGCCTACGCCTTAAGGCAGCTGAAGGAGTACGAGCAACGCTATCCAACACATGATATGGAGTTGGCAACTTTGGTCTTTGTGTTGAAAATCTGGCGCCATTATCTTTATGGAGAACGGTGTGAGATTTATACGGACCACAAAAGCTTAAAGTACTTCTTCACTCAGAAGGAGCTTAACATGAGGCAGCGCAGGTGATTAGAACTAATGAAGGATTATGACTGCGAAATCCTATACCACCCGAGAAAGGCAAACGTAGTTGCTGATGCGCTAAGTAGGAAGAGTTATGGAAGTTTAGCAGCATTAGCTTGAATAGAAAAGCCGTTACAGCAGGAGCTGATCAGTGCCGGAATAGAAGTAGTCATTGGAAAGCTGGCTAACTTGTCCATCCAGTCCAGTCTGTTAAAAGAAATACAGATTGGGCAAAGGCATGATGACACATTAGTAGTACATATGGATGCAATTAAAGAAGGCAAGGCCACATATTTCTCAATATCAGGATCAGGGTTATTAAGATATAAGGATCGGGTATGCATGCCAAATGATCAAGGGATTAAGATAAAGATCTTAGAAGAACACACAATACCCCATTCTCAGTTCACCCAGGGTCGACCAAGATGACTCACGACATTAAGGCAATATATTGGTGGCCAGGAATGAAGAAAGATATAGAAGAATTTGTGTATAAATGTTTAGTATGCCAGCAAGTAAAAGTAGAACATCAGCGGCCTGCCCAGGCTTATTGCAACCACTTGGCATTCCATAATGGAAATGGGACGATATAGCTATGGATTTCGTGATGGGTTTGCCACGAACAAATAAGCAGCATGATTCGGCTTGGGTAGTAATAGATAGACTAACCAATTCAACTCATTTCCTACCTGTTAAGACTTTGTACACAGTAGATCAATACGCATACATTTATGTCCAAGAAATAGTACGTCTGCATGGAATCCCTAAGACAATTGTATCTGATAGAGGATCGATGTTTACATCGAGATTTTGGGGAAGTTTGCAGCAAGCCATGAGTACCAAGTTAAGTCTTAGTACGACATTTCATCCTCAAACCGATGGACAGTCCGAGCGTACCATACATATTTTAGGAGATATGTTGAGCGCTTGTGTACTTGTCGCTGATAGAATTCTCCTACAACAATAACTACCAGTCAACGATCGGGATGGCACCTTATGAGTTACTTTATGGAAGAAGGTATCGATCGCCGTTACATTGGGACGAAGTAGGAAAAAGGCAACTTCTTGGTCCTGAAGCTCAGGAGGCAGTAGCGTTGATTAGAAAGCGTATGCTCACTGCTAAAAGCCGTCATAAAAGTTATGCGGATGCCAAGTGGCGTGATGTGGAATTCAAGATCGGAGATCAAGTCTTCCTAAAGATATCTCCTATGAAAGGTGTAAAGCGATTTGGAAAGAAAGGCAAGCTTAGTCCTCGGTTTATAGGTCCTTTTGAGATATTGGACAAAGTGGGAGCAGTTGCATATAGATTAGCCCTACCGTCAGCTCTAGTAGATAGCCACAACGTGTTCCACATCTCGATGCTGCGTAGATATGTGTCAGACCCATCTCACGTCCTCAAGTACGATACGATAGCACTCCAGAAAGACTTGAGTTACGAGGAACGACTGGTTAGCATCCTAGATAGAGGGATGCAGGATTTACGGTCCAAGAGTATTCCGATAGTCAAAGTCCTAAGGAGTAATGGTTATGAATAGGAGGCAACGTGGGAGTTGGAGGAGGACATGTTAGCACGATATCCGGAATTGTTTGGTAAGTAAATTTTGACTACGAAATTATTTTTAGTAGGGGAGAATTGTAGAGTCCCAGAATTTTACTTAGCTAGTAGTAGCTAGTACTAGTTATAGTGTGTTAGTTACTGTGAATTTTGGTTCAAGCTGGGACTTAGTTGAACACTCGTAGCAACACCTATAGATTTTATAAGTTTAACCTATAGTTTAAGAATATTAATTATAACATAAGGTTTGATTAATATAGCTTATTATAAAGATGTCATTTATTATACTATAAGGTTTAGATAGAACTAATATGATCATGACACTTGTCGTGTGCATGTTTATTAAGGAATTAAGTATTTTTGATGAATAGTTTTATAAAAGAAATATTTAAAAACTCTAGGACCTGCCAGTAGCTTTAAAACATTATTATGACTCAGTCAAAGCTATTTATCCAATTCAAATTAAGCTGAAAAAGTGCAATTACGTGTCTAATATTTCAGCGTATGCCAATATATCGCAGCTATATGGGCGATATTTTGCCACACGGGAGATACGAAAAAAACGTTGACTTTGCACAAACGATCGAACCAGCCTTGGGAATACTGGGAGAGGTGATATATCGCCTATAGGGGGCGATATATCGGCCCCACCTATGTAATTTTGATAGCTCGGTTTTTCAATTTTAAAAATAGCCTTAACCTCTTGACTAGCCTCTGAACGTTTTTGACCGAGTCTTAAGCACCTGTTGAACGAATATTTAAATATTTTTCTATTAATATTCATTATTTTATTCAAGCTAAAAGGAGGTAGTTTCACTCCTTGAACTCTATAAATAGGACCTAGTACCCATCCATTTTTCTAATTCTTCAAGATGTGTTCAGAGCCTTCAAGCTGCTAGGTTTACTATAGAGTGATAAACACTTGGGTTGGGATAAAAGATTTTTCATTTTAAGCTTTATAAACACTTGGGAAGTGAATATAGAGTGTGTTTTCAATATCGAGGTGTAGTTTAGCTCTAGTTCATCAAAATTATTCCTATTCTTAAGTTCATTTCAGTTTAATTCTTTTGTTTTCTTTAGTTTTCTCTAGTTTTCATTCAGATCCTAACTCAGTGTTTTCAATTCTTGGTTAGGTATTTAAGTTCTTTAAACATAAGGTTTCTTTTCAGTAAGCTTCTTCTTGGTGGTTTAGTTCTCTTCTTTATCATATCTTTTCTTTAGAAATACTCACATTCTTATTGTTGGTTTTAGGAGTGTTCCAAATCCCGTCTTTGTTCTCAAATATCCCGATGTTGGTAAGGAAAATAAGATAGATTCTACATGTTTATATGTTATGTTATCTTATGTTATGTTATGTAATGTTATGTTATGTTTACATTATGTATAGTATGTTTATAGTCCTTGGGCATATGACTTGTCTAGCCAGCAAGCCCCAATAATTTATGGGCATATGACTTGCTTAGCTAGCAAGCCCCACAAATCTATTGGGCATATGGCTTATTTAGTTAACAAGCCCCAAGAAGTATGATGGCCATTGTAGTATGATATGACATATGTTTATATTATATGGTTATGATATAGTTTATGTATATGTTTTATGTAGAGTCCAAGAACTTTACTTAACTAATTGTTTAGTAGTATTATAGTATGTTTAGTATTATCTTTGTTACTGTGGATTTTTGGTTCAGACCGGGAATTATTTGGACACTCATAGTAGCACTTATAGATTTTCTAAGTTTAACCTATAGTTTAAGAATATTAAGTATAACCTAAGGTTTGATTATATGACTGATAATTAAGGATTATATTTATTATACTATAAGGTTTAGATATCAACCATTAGGATTTTAAGCACATGTTATGAATGGGTAATTAAGGATTAAGTATTTTTGAGGATTAAATTAAATAAGGGTAAAGTTTGAATGTTATAGGGTCAGTCAGCAGCTTTGAATACGTTGAAGGCTTAGTCAAAGTTGTTTTCTCCATTCAAACTTAGCTAAAAATGTGTAATTTCGTGTTTAATTATTCAGCGTGTGCCGATATATCGCAGCTATAGGGGGCGATATATCGCAGCACGTAGATACGGAAAACACGAGACGATGCACAGTCGCCTCGGGCATACTGGCCCAGGTGATATATCGCCTACAGGGGGCGATATATCGCCTCCTCCAACATAAATTCAAACAATTTTGAATTCTTTTCCTTTCAGCCATTCAAACTTCTCCATAAGTCCAGCATCTTTTGAACGAGTCTTCAGCCTCTGCTGAACGATTATTCAAATGATTTTCACCTAAAAAGCCATTATTTTTATTCAAGTAAAATCAAGATACTTTCATTCCCAAACTCTATAAATAGGACCTAGTACCCAGCCATTATTCACCTTTTGCTCTAAGTTCAAAAGCTGCTAGTGTTAAGTGAGTGTGAGAGTGTATACACCTGGTTGGGAAAATCATAAGCTTAAACATCATAAGCTTATCAAACACTTTGGGAACTGAGGTTCTATAGTATTTCGGTTGTGGTGTAATTTGATCTTACAAGTCTTTGAGGTAACCAAAACTCTAGTTCATTTGTTTTAAGTTATTTTCCCTTCTCTTAATCTTCTACTCAGTCTCCTAACCCCATTTTATTTTGGTTAGGAAATCTAAGCTCTTGAGCACATAAGTTTTGGTAAGTGTAACTTTCAATGGTTTAGTCTTTCCATCCCTTTCATTTCATCTCTTTTCTTCTTTAGACTCACTCTTTTTAATGGTTATTAGGAGTGTTCCAAAAAGTCCCAACTCAGTCCACATATCCCGGTAACTTTGGTAAGGAAAATAGGGTAGAATCTATATGTGTATTGCTTATGTGATTATGTTGTGAAATATGATATGTTATGAATATGTTATGTATGTGTATGTTTGTAGGCTTGGGCTTATGCCCTATTTGACTAACAAGACCCCAAAAAGATTATGGGCATATGCCTACTTAGCTAGTAGGACCCCACTAATCTCACGGGCATAAGCTTGTTTAGTCTATGGGACCCCAAGTAATAATGGCCATTATAATAAGTGTATGTATTAAGTGTTATGATATGTCTTTACGTTTATTATGAAATTTATGTTTATGACTATGTGTTAGATTTTCCTTGCTGGGCATTAGGCTCATTCCTTTTTGTTTTATGTGCAGGAAAATAGCTTTAGAGGCGGTAAGATTCGTGACGCTTAGAGGATGTGTATCGATGGTGAATGGAGTCAAGGGGCCGAGCGTTATTCGATTCGAGGATGTAGTCTTGTTTTACTTTTGTATGGTTTTACATGTATTTTCCGCATTTTCTATGTAACTCTTTTCACTTTAAGTTATTTTTGTTTTAAAGACAATGGGTACCCATATCCTACTTATTTTTATGAAAGTAACCTTTGTTTCTACAAGTTTATAATAAATTATGGTATTTTTGCAAATGTATGTTTTAGTAAGAATTTGTATGTATAGTTCGATAATGGTCCAAGAGTCTAGTGGGTCATTACATTTTATGTTATTAGTAGATTTTCCTTGCTGGGCATTAGGCTCATTCCTTTATTTTTTATGTGATGCAGGAAAATAGATTTGGCGGCGGAAGGATCCGTGGTAGCTTGGCTTGTGTATTGAGGAAGAAGGGATTCGATGGACTGCATGACAATTCGAGGACGACGTTATTTTTAGTCTCTTTAAATTACGTTTTTATGTATTTTCCGTATTTAGCTTTGCAAACAAATTTCATTTAGTTTAAAGTTATGTTTTATTTTAAAACAATGGGATCCCATACCGCTCATTTATGTATTTCAATATTTACTTTAGAGTTTTTTAATAAAGTTGTGAATGTTTCTTATGTTTGCTTCTTCGAAAATAGTGTCTATGTATAGTAGTTTTAATGGTCCAAGGTCTTAGAATTAGTTGGGTCATTACAGATCCATTATCTTTCAAACAGGCAATGGCAAGCCCTGAAAAGGAATTATGGCTTGAAGCCATGAAACAGGAAATGGAGTCCATGTTCTCAAATTTAGTTTGGGATCTTGTGGAAGCACCTAGTGACTTTAGGGCTATTGGGTGCAAGTGGATCTAAAAAAAGAAACGAGGTGTTGATGGAAATATCGAGACTTATAAAGCTCGATTAGTGGCAAAGGGTTATACCTAAAGAGAAGGCGTGGACTATGAGGAAACTTTTAGTTCGGTAGCCATGATCAAGTCCATTCGCATCCTCCTATCCATAGCAGCCACTCTTGACTATGAGATCTGGCAAATGGACGTTAAGACAGCTTTTCTTAATTAAAAGCTTGACAAAGTCATTTATATGGATCAGCCAAAAGGATTTAAAGTAGCTGGACAAGAATGAAAAGTTTGCAAGTTGAATATGTTCGTTTATGTACTTAAGCAAGCTTCTCGTTCCTGGAATCTTAGGTTTGATGAAATCATCAAAACCTATGGCTTTGAACAAAATATTGATGAGCCCCGGGTTTACCAACTGAAGGCAAATCAAATAGTGGCATTCCTGGTTCTTTATTTAGATGATATCTTACTCATTGGAAACAATGTTAAGAAATTATCAGATGTGAAGAATTGGTTGAGCACTCAATTCCAGATGAAGGATTTGGGTGAAGCAAGTTATGTTCTAGGTATCCAAATCATCAGGGATAGAAAGAACAGACTCTTAGCTCTTTCTCAAGCAGCTTACATAGATAAAGTGCTTGAATGTTTCTCAATGACAAATTCCAAGAAAGGGTGTCCACCGTCCTGCCATGGAATTCATCTTTCAAAGAAGCACTCTATAACGCCCTAAGCTCTAAGGACCGTTACGGTGTGCCTTGTAAACAGTGCTAAACTCGCTAATCAAGTCATTTGGCCAAAATCGTGTAACTAAGTATGATTAGTGGTTTAGGGGTTAAATTTTTTGGTTAAGATATAATGTTTCATTATATACATTGGGATACCAAAAATATAATTTAAAGGTCCATTACAGAAGATATTTACATCCAGCCGGTCTAAGCAGCAAAACAGGGTTTAACCCTAGCTCCTTTCCTTCAAACCTCGGCCATGGCGGTCGAGCAGTTGCATATGTACACATCGGCAGCTAAGCTCTCCAACTCAAGGATGGTCCAACTTTCTTTTGCCTTTACCTCTGGTTCGAGCAAGAATTAGAACACGAACGACCCTTGAGAATGATCGATCCTTAATCCTTTAGCGGTCACCTCAATCTCAGCAGCACACCCTCTTCAATGGTGGAGCATAACCCTAGCTTATTCCAGCTTAGTTCCTTGGCTTGATTCCTCAAACAAAGCTTGAAAATCCAAAGAGAAAATGGAGGAAAAAGACCATCAGGAGAGAAGGAAGACAACACTCTGTTTTCCTCTTCTTTCTACAGCCTTAATGGTTTATATCAATCTCTAAGGGTGAAAATACCTAAATGCCCTTAGGTCTAAAATAAAACCTTAACAGCCACCAAGGGCAAAACCGTCCTTTCGCACCTATTTCATTAATCATGATTAACACCCTCAAATTCCCACTATTCTCAATATTCTCACATACCAATAAATCATATCCCATTACCCTTTAATTCCCGGTAATGCTCTAACCATAAAACTCAACCCGAGACTCACCCCGAGTCCCGAACTTAAACCCGTTATGACTAGACCGAACACTTGCATTTAATGATCGTCTCATGCCGAAAGGCTCGAACAAATCCACATATAATGTGGTACTAATCATAACTCACCCACATGCACGAAAATACACAATTATGCCCTCAACGAGCCAAATTACCAAATGTCCTTATAATCTTAAATACACCCATATGCATGCACTTATCATCATATTATAATATAATTCACATAAACATGCATATGATCATTAAGTAGCATCATAATTCAGTTATGGCCCTCCCGACCTCCTAATCAAGGTCCTAACCCTTATTAGGAAATTCGGGGCAGTACACACTCTCCTCCGACTCTTGAAGAGAAATATGTAATGAGAAAAGTTCCTTACGCATTTGCAGTTGGAAGTCTGATGTATGCTATGTTGTGTACTAGACCAGATATCTGCTATGCAGTGGGAGTAGTGAGCATGTATCAGTCAAACCCAGGACTGGAACATTGGATAGCAGTTAAGCATATCCTGAAGTATTTGAGACGGACTAGGGATTATATGTTAGTCTACAAGGGTGGTGTTCTGAACCCTGTAGGCTACACCAATTCAGATTTTTAGACTGATGTCGATGACACGAAGTCTACTTCTGGAATGGTGTTTACTTTTGGGGGTGGAGCTGTAATTTGGAGAAGCATAAATCAGTCAGCAATCTCAGATTCCACCATGGAGGCTGAGTACATAGCCGCGTCAGAAGCAGTTAAGGAAATAGTTTGGCTAAAGAAGTTCTATTCGGATCTTGGTGTTATTCCAGAAATGGATAAACTGCTTGTGTTGTTTTGTGACAATACAGGAGTGATAGCCAACTCGAAAGAACGTTGCAGTCACAAGAGGAGTAAGCATATAGAAATGAAGTATCACATTATTCAAGAATATGTGGCCAGGGGAGATGTGAAGGTTATGAAGATTGCAACTGAAGACAATCTTGCATATCCATTTACAAAGACACTACCAGAAGCTACATTTGATAAGCATATCAAGGAAATGGGATTAGTAAAATTAAGGCATTAGTTTCAATTAGTGAAGTGGGAGTTTGTTGGGGCTTTATGCCCTAATTAAAACTCAAATTCTTTGTAATCTCATTTTATTATCAATAAAAGAATAGAAATCATATTTTGACTTGGTCAATCACTTTACTCACATGTTTTATTTTCATGATTATTTGTTTAATATAAACTTATATTAAATCCCAAGCATATAGCTAATCGTATTTATAGTGACGTAATCACAGTGGAATATAAATATGATTATATGTTCAAAATAAGTTAGTCCTAAGATTAGTCAGTGCACAGGATTTACACTGACTTGCTAATCTACGATATGATCTACATACACATCACAGTGTTATGTTCTTTCCAGAACATTAGCAAAGTAGATAAGATCAGATGTATTTGTTACATCGGACAGGACCGATATTGACAGTTGATAAGATAAGTAAACATACCGTTATTATATACTCTAGTCATATCATATAGTTGACCATATGTCAATTCAATCTCAATTCTGAGTGGTTAGTATTCTAACTGATTGTCTTATTTGAGTTCTTTGACTTGTTCATTACTAGCTTACCCTACGGACTAGCCCATACTTACATCTTGGGAACTCGGTAGTATAATTGAGTGGGAGTGTTAATCATAGATATGAACATCTCTAGCTTCTCATGAAGAAGTGAAACGATGGTTTCCTTTTAGTTTGGTTCAATGTGTTAAATGATAGAGATCTCATTTCGGTAATTAAATTAGTTTACTAAAATATCATTTACAAGGAACTAAGTGTTTGGATAAAATACAATAAGGAGTAAAACAGTATTTTAGTCCTATCTCATTGTAGACCGTCCATAGAGGATTGGGTGACGATTATGGTTGTAACAATAGATAATTAATAGCGTATCCATATTTGTTATAGAGCGTTCTATAAATTTAGTAGTGCAATTCCGAGTCTATAGTGGAGTCACGAGAAATTAATAAGTTAGTAAATTTATTTGTTAGATTTATGATAACTTATTGGAGCTTAATTTCATAGGCCCATGGTCCCCATTGTACCTTGGATAAAATCATCTAGATAGTCTCAATTAATTGGTTTAATTATCAATTAGAATTATCAAATTTGACCAGGTCAATTTTGGATAGTTTCACAGAGTTATGTAATTTTGAGAAGAAAAGAGAAATTATGGCAGATTTATTAATTAAGATAAATTGGTATCTAAATTAATAAATAAATTTAAATCAAGGTTCAAATTATAAATAATTAATTTGATAAAGCATTTAAATAATTATTTAATTAATTAAATCAATAGAAAATAATACAACCCTTGGTTTTAAGTCCAATGTGCTTATAATCAAATGAGAAATTTCATGGGCCTAAAGCCAATGATAATTTCGACCTAGGGCTTTAAAATGACTATTATTTTATTAATTTTTTAATTAAATTCAATGGCCTAATTGAGTCTAAAAAATGAGTGCTTAGAGAGAAGTCAAAACATAAGTTTAATCACTGGTTTTCTGGTAGTTTTAGATTCTCTCTAAACACAAGTCATTTTCGAAGCCTCTTCGATTATTCTCGCTTTTTCTCTCTATATCTATCTCATGTGTTGAGAATTTCCCACACTAGTCTAGGTGATTCTAAGGATACATTGGAAGGTTGTGAAGAAAATAGAAGAACAGTTCAGTTTCTTGATAATACTCTGCGACAGAAAGGATACAAGAGTTAGAGAAACTGAAGGAAGGACTCTTTCATTCCGCTGCGTATATTGTAAGTATTCTTATCTTTGTTTCTCTTTGAATTCAATTTTATAAACATGTTCTAGGTTATCTCATATTAATTTGTTTAATATTAGATCTACATGAAAATAAATAAAGATTCTGTATAAATTTTTCCCCAACAAAATACCCAATCTTTTTTTTTACGGGTAAAGTGTCTAATGTGTTAAAAGTGTGTTTCACCTTGTTTCCAATGAGTGAATTTTAACGTTCTCTTTCATAAACTTCACATAACTAGGCATTTGTTCTAGAGCCTCTGCAAAAGGAATGTTAATGTGAAGTTTCTTAAATACCTTAAGAATTTTGGGGAATTGTTTGTCAAGATTGGCCTTTCAGAACCGTTGAGGATATGGAATCCTTGGCCTAGATTCGATGTATTTTGGCTTTTCTATCTTTGGAAGATCTTCAGTAACCTCCTCTTGTACTGGACTAGTGTAGAGTCCAAGAACTCTACTTAGCTAGTTAGATAGTAGTATTATAGTAATTATAGTATTATCTTTATGACTGTGGATTTTTGGTTCAGACCGGGATTTATTTGGACACTCATAGTAGTACTTGTAGATTTTATAAGTTTAACCTATAGTTTAAGAATATTAATGTTAACCTAAGGTTTGATTAATATGGCTGATATTGAGGATAATATTTATTATACTATAAGGTTTAGATAAGAACCAATAGGATTTTAAGCACATGTTATGTATGGGTGATTAAGGATTAAGTATTTAGAGTATTAAATTTAATAAGGGTAAAATTTGAATGCTCTAAGGTCAGTCATCAACTTTGAAAATGTTTGAAGGCTTAGTCAAGGTTGTTTACTCAATTTGAATTAAGCTAAAAATGTGTAATTTCGTGTTTAAATAATCAGCGTATGCCGATATATCGCAGCACGTAGATACAGAAAACACAAAACGATGCACGTTTGCCTCGGGCATAATGGTCCAGGCGATATATCGCCTCCTTCAGCATATTTTGAATGTTTTCAAAATCGTTTCCCATTCCAACCTTCAACCTCTCGATAAGTCCAGCACCTTTCTGAACGAGTCTTCAGCCTCTGCTGAACGATAATTCAAATTATTTTCACTTAAAAAGCCATTATTTTATTCAAGCTAAATTAAGATCCTTTCATTCCTAAAATCTATAAATAGGACCTAGTACCGGGCCATTTTTCATCTTTTACTCTAAGTTCAGAGGCTGCAAGTTGCTAGGAGAGTGTGAGTGTGTAAACACTTGGGTTGGGAATCATAAGCTTGATCATCATAAGCTTATCAAACACTTGGGAAGTAAGATTTTATAGCATTTCGGTTTGAGGTTTAGATTGGTCTTACAAGTCTTCAAGGTATTTCCACACCTTAGTTCATTGGTATTATTTTATTTTAAGTTCTCATAGTCTTCTACTCAGCCTTCTAACCTTAATCTTTATTTTGGTTAGGAAATCTAAGAACTTGCACATAAGTTTTTGGTAAGTATTTTCTCAATGGTTTAGTCCTTCCATTCCTTTCATTTCTCTTCTTCACTATACTCACTCTTTTTCAAATGGTTCTTAGGAGTGTTCCAAAGTCCCAACTCTGTCCTCTTATCCCGGTAATTTTGGTAAGGAAAATACGATAGAATTCATATGTTATATGTTTTATATGTTATCTTATGTTTTTATGTTATGAAATGTGTTATGTTATGTATGTATGTAGGCTTGGGCATATGACCCATATGACTAACAAGCCCCAAATAGATTATGGGCATATGACCTGCTTAGCTAGTAGGACCCCATTAATCTAATGGGCATATGACTTGTTTAGTCCATGGGACCCCAAGTAATAATGACCATTATAGTATGTGTATGATATAAGTGTTATGTTATGTTTTTATGTTTCTTATGAAATTTATGTATATGAACTATGTGTTAGATTTTCCTTGCTGGGCATTAGGCTCATTCCTTTTTGTTTATATGTGCAGGAAAATAGTCTTAGTGGTGGGAAAGGTTCTTGGAAGCTTGGAGAATGTGTATTGAGGCGGAATGGATTCAAGAGCCGAGCGTTACGATTCGAGGATGTAGTCTTGTTTTTATGGTTTTACATGTATTTTTCCGCACTTGTTATGTAATCCCTTTTTATTTTAAATTATGTTTTGTTTTGTTTTTAAAACAATGGGATCCCATATCCTAACCTAAATTTATGGAAGTTTAACTCTTATTTTTACAAGTTTCTTAATAAAGTTATGGTATTTTCACTTGTAAGTTTTATTAGGGATTAGTATGTATAGTGTAACACCCCAACTCCAGGGACCGCTACAGTGCACATTGCAAACAGTGCTAAACTCGCTAGTTGAGTCATTTGGCCATAAACGTGTAACTAAGTATGACTAGCGGTTTAGGGGTTAAAAACTTTGGTTAAGGATATAACGTTTCACTAGAACGTTTACTGTATACATTGGGATCCCAAAAATATAATTTCAGAGTTTATTACAAGAAAGTGTTGACAACAGGCCGTTCTAAGCGGCAAAACAGGGTTCAGCCCTAGTTCCACTTTCAAACCTCGCCCAAGTATTGGTCGAGCAGCTGCATATGTACATGTCATCACCTAAGCTCTCAAACTCAAGGATGGCCCAGCTTCCTTTTGCCTTTACTTGCACCACAAAGTACCCGTGAGCCGAAGCCCAGCAAGAAAACTCATATGCTCATAAACAGTCATATCATGATATCAAATCATATCTGGCATGCCTAGCAATCATAGCTCTATTCAGCATGCAAAGGAATTCAAACAGATGCTGGGATATCCAGGATAAGAAGTCCTGGCCTTCTGATTGGAGGACTATCAAGTCAATCCTAATCAGATGAGTGTCGCAACACTTGAGGTTCTGGTAAACCATACTGAGTGACCGGCAAGCGAGTCACTAATTCAAGTGGAAGGGTGGCTGTTGGGTAAGCCTCTAACCTTCAACAGGTTCTGGTAAACCATGCTGAGTGACCAACAAGCAAGTCACTGGGGCCTTAGTGCCCAAAGCCATGCATATGATGATCAAAATGATCATACGGAGCTCATAATTCTGATCAGATGAGTGAATATCACTTTGAGGTCCTGGTAAACCATACTGAGTGACTGACAACCAAGTCACTAGGGGCCCGGTGCCCATAGCCGTGTAACAACACCGTTACCTAGGCTTTCCCGCAATGGCTCTTATCAAATGAGTGACTGACAAGCATGTCACTAAGGGGCCGGTACCCATAGCCATGTGACCTAACAGTCATGGGGATCGCTGGCCCTGGCTATAAATGACTAGCCTTTGGCTAGATAAACGCTTGTTAATATTCATCGAACTTGAGGTCGGTCTTGCATTAATGCTCTTTGAGTCACTCAATGCAGAAGGTCGATTAGGTCCAATCGACATAGCTTACACTAAACACACTAGGGTTGTCATGACTAGTGAGTTAGCACGATGTGACTAGTGCCCAATACCACTGCCAAACCTGACTAGTGAGTCACAACTTCACAGTTGATACTAGCACCTTTGCCAAACCTGACTAATTAGTCAATACCATGCAAAAGTAAGCAATGCTATCGATGTGTATCATATGCCAATTATCCAAGAACAGGGCATTCAACATGCTTACTAAACAGTTGCTAACATAATTATAATCGTGCACAAATGCAGAGACTCAAGCTCTGACCATTCTCATATTCATCATTCATGGCATGCCCTAATCACATGTTTCTCGTGCATCACATGCATCACACTTAATCACCCAGCATGCCTCAATAACAACCATATGAAAATGGGCAAGATTGCCAAGCATTCATTATGCTATCAATGTTCACATTCAACATCCAACATGCATCAATCACAGCCATGCATGTCACATATGGGGTGCAGTTTTCTTACCTTGGGTTCAAGCAAGAATTAATAAAAGAAACGACCTTTGAGAGCGATCAGTCCTTTGGTCCTTTAACGGTCACCTGGTCATAACCAATTATGGGATTCCATCAATAAAATGAATAATAAAAGGTTCCCAAACCAAAACCTAACCTCCGGGACCTCAAACACTACCCAACCGGGTACTAGGTTCAACCCCGAGGCCTTAGGCTTGAATCCCCAAGCTAAAAACACTATTCTGGCCAAAATTTCCTTAAGGGCCGCGGCCCTCCCCTGTTGCACCGCGGCGCGCCCTCCGGACAGAGAGGGCCTCCCTGCCAGACGCCAAGGGCCGCGACGCTCCACAGCTGCGCCGCGGCGCTCAGCCCAGACCAGCAAAAAGACAACTCGCACCTGAAATCTTTCCCCTGCGTTTTCCCTTGAAACCAGCCCTTCAAACCGGCCCCAAACCTCAACTTAACACCCAATTCAACCACCAAGCATTATCTACAACCCACCCCCATCATAACCCAAGTTAAACCTCAACTAAACTTCCATTAATCCTCAACTAACACATCAAAATCCTTAATTGAAAACTTAATAGAAAAACAGGGTATAACTTAAAACTCAGGTTCAATTCCTTACCTTAAGCTGTTTTGAATCCTTCCCAATAGCTGAGCTAATTCTAAAATCCCCAAGCCTTGATTTTCCTTAGCTTGTTCTTCAATTGGCTCTCAAAAATTTGAAAGGAAGATGAGGGAGAAACCTTGTACGGGAGAGAAGGAGAAGGGATGAGGATGGCTCTGTTTTATTCTGTTTTCCACAGCCTTCTAAACACCCAAAGCTGATATAAATCCTTAAGGTCAAAAGACCATAATCCCCCTAGGCCAATTTAAAAGCTTCTAAACACTCCCAAGGGTAAATTCGTCATTTCCAACCTATACCGTTAATTATAATTAACGCTCTCCAATTCCCGCTAATCTCAACATTCTCAAATGCCAATAAATCATACCCCATTACCCTTTAATTCCCGGTAATGTTCTAATCATCAAAATGACCCCGAGACTCACCCCGAGCCTCGAACTTAATCCCATTATGACTAGATCGAAAACTTGCATTCCCACGATCGTCTCATGCCAAATGGCTCGAACCAATCCACATATAATGTGGTAAAATTATAATTCACCCATATGCATAAAATGACACAATCACGCCCCCAACGGCCAAATTACCAAAATGCCCTTGCAATTTAAATATGAGCCCATATGCATGCACTCACCATCATATAATAATATAATTTACATAAACATGCATATAATCATTAAATATCATAATAAATCAATTATGGCCCTCCCGGCCTCCTAATCAAGGTCCTAAACCTTATTAGGAAATTTGGGGCATTACATATAGTTTTCGTTAATGGTCCAAAAGTCTAGAGTAGTTGGGTCATTACATCTAGTAACATGTTGATCCTGTCTTCTTCCCCTTGTCATCCACTGTAGATTCATCTTACTTAGTCTCACTCCTTAGAGTGACAGCTTGACATTGCTCTTTAGGATTTACCTCTGTGGAACTAGGAAAATTCCCTTACTGTCTACTAGAAAACATTTTAGCCAATTGAACCTATTTGTATCTCCAAATTCTTGATTGAAGATCTTGTCTCTGTCATGAATTGATTTAATTGGTCTGACTGCATTGCTGGTGGGTTCATTTTGAGGATGTGGTGGTGGATGAGATGGGCATGGGTCTGGATCATAATAAGGTCTAGAATGTAGTCCATAAGTCGGTTGATGAGGGGGTTGCTGAGGTGTGTACTGCGGATACTGCGGTTGTAACCCTTGATTATTTTTCCAAGACAGAATAGGATGATTTTTCCACGCAGGAGTATATGAATGTGAGTAGCTGTTGGGTGCAGGTCTTGAAAAGTTACCAATAACCTGTGCCTGCTCCAAAGGCATACTATTTACACATGTTGAGCATAGCTGTGCTCGAGCATTGTTCATAAGAATGTGGTCCCCCACAAATCTCACAACTCACGACATTCTGTACTTGCATTGCTTGTGTGGCGAGGTTATTCTGCTATAATTGCTTGGTTAGAGATGCCACTTGAGCGGTCAATAAAGTAATTGGATCAACCTCTAAGACTTCTGCTACTTTCTTATTCTCACTCTCGGTAGGCCAATTATAGTTATTCATGGCCATCTCTTCAAATAATTCATATGCTTCATGACCGCTTTTTCTCATAAACGCTCCTCCCGATGCTGCATCTATAATTGTCCTTGTATTTCCCCCCAAACCATTGTAAAATGTATGAACTAGCAGCCACTTCTCTATTCCATGATGTGGGCATTTTCCTTGCAACTCTTTAAAATTTTCCCATGCATCATATAAAGTCTCCCCATCCAGCTGATGGAAGTAATTAATCTCTCCTCTTATTCTGGCTGATTTTGCAGAAGGAAAATATTTACCAAGGGATTTCTGAGCCAAGTCTTCCCAAGTAACTATAGAGTTGGCTTGTAATGAATTCAACCAACTCTTAGCTCTGTCTTTTAGTGAAAACGAGAATAATCTTAATCTAACACCATCATAACTCTCCCCGTTCATTTTGACTGTTGCACACAGCTCTAAAAAGTTTGTGATATGGAGATTTGGATCCTCATTTGGTAACCCGCCAAATCATACACAATTATGTACCATCTGAATAATTGAGGGTTTTATCTCAAAATTATTTGCCTCAATAGTAGGAGGATGAATTATTGAATGTATCCCCTTAACAGTAGGGAGTACATAGTTTCCCAATGGTAGATTGGCTTCAGCTGCTTTACCCATATTTGCAATGTTGTTGACAACGTTATTTGCGTTCTTGGCCATGGCAAAGTCCAGCCTTTTCTTTATCTTTCAGTTTTTTCTACATGCTCTCTCAATTTCAAGATCTATCGGTATTATTTCCTTTTGTCTACTTCCTCGCATATACCAATAATTCCTGAAACACAATACAACCTTGAATCAAATAAGTGTAAAATATTAAAAAAAAAACTAAATTAGAACTAACAACAATTAATTTTGATATTGGAAATGAAGTCCCCGGCAACGGCGCCAAAAACATGATCGTGAAAATATGTACGCAAGTGCACGCAATCGATTCAAGTAATATAGATGATAAATAGAGTATCATTCCCATGAAGATTATTAACCACTTACCAATAATTTTTCTTTAATTTCTATTTGGCAAACAAAATTTAGAAGAATAAATCAAATTTTAAAATTTTAAATAACTATGAACAAAAATAACTAATTAAAAGATGAAAACCAATATTAAAAAGACCTAGGGTATTAACTTCATCAACTTTTCATTCTACTAATTTTATTCATCAGTTCTAAATTTCTTTCTTTCTATTCTAATAGTAAGTTAACATAAATCGATTCCTATTCTTTTTTAAGATATAAGAACTCATCCTATATGCAGGTTTTCTACATCTCTGTGATAAACTTAAACATATAGCAGGCATTTAGCATAGAAACCTATTTGCTACACAAGCCACATAGGTAGTTTCGTCCAATATGTAACCTATGTCTATATAACGATATCATATTCAATTCTCATCTTTCGAATTTTAAATAAAAATCATAAATCAAGCAAATATTGATCAGGTATTTATTTGTATTAAGCAAACATTATGTAGATTAGAATAGAGAAGAAAAATCAATAGAACATTATAATTAAATTAAATAGAAATCCAAGTGTCTACATTAAATCCTAGATAAAAATGTTTAGTTCATATCAGACATGACTAAATCAACAAAATAATAATTCATAAACATAAGATTCAAAAACTTGAAGAAGAAAGAAAAAAATATTAAAGTGCAGAAAAACTAGTTTAAGAATAAAAATTAATCTCTAAAAACGTAATTAAAATATGACCTAATGACCTAATTAAACAGTATGTCTGAATTTATAGTAAAAAAATCATAAATGTGTTGCTTTTCATAGGCGGGCCGCAACTTGGCATTCTCTAGGTCGTAGCCCGTGTAAATTTTAAAGGCTCTCCGAATATGCATATGTCTTCAGGTGCTGTGACTCAAGCATATCAAGTCGCGACCCGTGTCTTCGATGTCCCCTTGCTTTAGCCTCTGACTTCCCCTAGCGCCGCAACTTATAAGGGCAAGTCGCGACTCTAATTCCCTTCAGCAACTTTGTTTTTCTGACTTGCCTAGAGTCACGACTCTAAACTCCTAGTCGCGACCCTAATTCCATTATTTCTCAATTTAAGTCTTTCAACCTCGTTTCTTCATCAAAAACTGATTTTTACTTGTCCTTAGGACCATTTTGAGTCAAACAACCACCAAGAGCTTTGTTTTTCCACCATTTTCACTTCCTTTTACATTTTTGTCATTATTCAATGCACCAACCTACAGCAAAGACAAACAAAAGTGTAATCTTGCACAAAACAAACATAAAGACTCAAGATTACCACAATAACACATTCTAAAACGACACTAAAATAAAATAATCATATCCGTATACACAAGCTTACCTATTTCGAGCTTAACTATTTTGAGCTGAAATTTCATGGCTATTTCTTTCATTCTCGAAGTTTGGGTGTAACATATACTCTATATAAATTTAACCTCTATTTTACTATAAAAAAAATTGGTCCCAATTTGGGTCAGTTATAAATAAGAATGATCTTTAAAATATAATTAGTTATACATTTTTTAAATCCTGCATTAAGAAATTATACCTTTATATAGTAATAATTATGTATACAGACAAATAAATATATATTATGTGATTTATTTGTACTCAAATGAGAAAATCAAATATTTATTCCACATTTGAATAACATGAATTTCTTTTAAATATGTAATAGTTTATTAGGGAGTTTTTATTATTGTTATTGTTAAAGTTGATACTTTTGGGTGTTTGGAAATCATTTTGTATCGATGCATCTATTTAGTTATAACATATCAATTAGAATACAATTAGTTTGATCCCAAAGCTATTCTTATACATAGGTTTTACTGTATAAAACTAAATGAACAATAATTTAGACCACCTAAACTAGCTTTTTTCCACCACTTTCTTTAATTACAATAATCTATGTATTGACTAGACTGTCGTGGTCCCTTCAGCCCACATCACCATAGTGTGTCAAGATATTTGCAATCATTTTCTTTGTTCCATAGGTTATTAGTTGTAGTGATCCAAAAAAATATATTTTATTTGTTATGTTTTATTTAATTGTTTGTTTATTAGAAAATAATTTCAATTGTTTATTTTATATGAATTAGGATTTAATTGATTTATTTGGAATAATTGTGTGACTTATTTGTCTTATTATTAGTGCTACATTTGTATTTAGTGTAAAAACATTATGTGATTAGAATAGGTTGCGTTTTTATTTATTTAGTGTGTGTGTGTGTGCCAAAATTGTGTGTGTGTGTGGACTTGTTTTATTTTTATTTCATTTAATTTAAGAAAATTAAAGAAAAAAAGAAAATGGGTTGTCATCTTTTGAGATAAGATGACAGGGCTTATCTAATAAATTATGTTTACATTGGGATAGGGTTTAAGTGAGGTGTAAGGAGAGGAAATGGTGGGATTTAGGCTTAATTAGTGGGATTTAAGCATATTTTATGGGATAAGAATTTGAGCTTTCACACCTAGGTTTTTCACTAGGGTTTCGACCACCTATTCTATAAATAGGATGAGAAGTGTTGCCTTCTCTTTTAGCCACTTGAAACCGAAATCAAAAGAAAAAAAAAAAAGAAAAAGGAAAAGGCAAAGCTTTGGTGCTAGAGGAAATGAAGAATAGCAAAAGGTTAAGGTCTAAGGTGGTAAGGCTTAATTTATAATTTGGATTCTATTTTCTTCCTTCCTTTTATAATTTAGATTAGTATATGTTTTGATAACCAAGGTTTGGGTTTTGGAGACATATCCTAGAGGGACACAAGCTTTGGGTTCGGTCACCATCAAGAAAATCAAAGTAAGGATTTACAACTTTTGGTTTTGGTACTAGAAACATGCTAGTTTCTTTGTGTTGTTGAAATTTTAGTTTTGGAAATGGTTATAGTGTAGCAGCTGCTTTATTTTGTGGGATTTTGGAATATAGTTCAAATGGTTTTGTGTCTTGTTGATTAAAGTTTCTAATGCAAGCATGTATGAAATGGTGATTTTGAGAAATGGGTTTTTAGGGTTCGGTTAGCATGGTAAATGGGTTATGAAAATTGTTTTGATTGTTCTAACTTATTTTTATGAATTGTTTGAGAAGCATAATGCATGATAGGATGTCATGATCTATGTTGTCGAACCGTTTTGGTTGATTTTGGTGCATAGGTTTTGGCCACTATATTGGTTAAAGGGTTTTTGGATTTGTTTTGGATGAATCATTTTTGCATTGTATTTTTCATACATTAGGGAGCATGTTACAGTTTCTTGATTAATCAAATTTTGTTTTGTGAGCACTACGAGTTTCAGCCATGACATTATTTTAGGCCTAGGTATCTAGTGTAAATTGATTCAAGACATGATGAATATTTATGTACTAAAACTAATAGAAAAAAATGCTAGGTTTTGTGTATTATTATTTATCTTTATGAGCATGTTGCACTATGATTCTTTTCTTGATGATTTGATTAAAGAAGCATAATGTGATTTTGTGGTAAACTTGGTTGTTAAGTCCTATGTGTATTTCGGCCTAAGCTATATTGCATGGTGTGATATTGTTCTAAATGTGTAAATGAGATTAAGGATTATTAGGGACTTGCATAGGATGTTAGAAATCATGTTAGACCTATCCATGTATTGTTGGTATATTAGTAATGTTATTGGTCATTTTATAATTGTATGTTACTTGTTGAATTTTATTGTTTATATATTTATTTAGCAAGCATGAGTAAACTAGGAGTGAGTTTGATGCCATGATTTCATGATATATGCTAAAGATGAAAATGATTAGTTTCATATATTTTGTTATTTTATTTCATTAAGAAAACTTGTGATTTTATGTGAATCTATATGCTTAAAAGATAAAAGCAAACAAGTGAATGACATGTTGAATTTTATTTTTAGGTTTATGAGATTAGCAAGCATGTGTATCTAAGGGTGGTTTTTGTACCATGATGATATTGTATTGATAACTATGAATTTTAAACAAATTTTTTAATAATTGTGAATGCCATGATTTTATGTGATTAGGTGTTCTAGAAAGAGAATTAAAAATAATTAAATTTTTATTTTTAGAAAAATGTTATTTCTTATTGTGTGGTTGGATTTGAAAGCATGTTAGAACTTGATTAATTATTTTCGCAGTATTATTTCTAAAAATAAATAATGAATATTAATCAAGTTGGAATATATGTTTGGATTAAGGTTTGGTATCCTTAGCCTATTGTTGATTTAGGCCATGATTAGTTTGTGAGTTTTGGTTTTGATTTTTGGGATTAAGTCTTGATGCATGGTTTCCAATAGTTTTAAGATGTCAAAATGGTAGCAAGCATGCTAGGAAAATTAACAGGTGATTCGTTAAGTGTTAATAATGTTTGCTGAATTTTTGTAAAATTGTTAAGAAATAAGTGTATGATATCATAAACTTTGGCATAGTTTTCAAGAATGGTCATACGTATGCATGTTACATGCAAATGCATTCTTACGCACAATTATATGTTAAATGAGTAAGTTTAGGGTCCTTGCTTGAAGATCTGTAAGATTGATATGTGTATCGACATTTTTTTTCATGACGTTATTGTTGGGGTTTTATGCCCTAATTAAAACTCAATTTCTTTGTAATCTCATTTATTATCAATAAAAGAATAGAAATCAATTTTTGACTTGGTCAATCAATGATTATTTGTTTAATATAAACTTCTATTAAATCCCGAGCATATAGCTAATCGTATTTATAGTGACGTAGTTATAGTGGAATATAAATATGATTATATGTTCAAAATAAGTTAGTCCTAAGATTAGTCAGTGCACATGATTTACACTGACTTGCCAATCTACAATATGTTTTACTCACACATCAGAGTGTTATGTTCTTTCCAGAACATTAGCAAAGAAGATAAGATCGAATGTGTTTGTTACATCAGATTGGACCGATATCGACAATTGATAGGATAAGTAAACATACCGTTATTATTTATTCTAGTCATATCATATTGTTGACCATAGGTCAATTCAATCTCAATTCTGAGTGGTTAGTATTCTAATTGATTGTGTTATTTGAGTTCTTTGACTTGTTCATTACCAGCTTACCATACGGACTAGCCCATACTTACATCTTGGGAACTCGGTAGTATAATTGAGTAAGAGTATTAATCATAGACATGAACATCTATAGCTTCTAATGAAGAAGTGAAACGAGGGTTTCATTTTTGTTTGGTTCAAGGTGCTAAATGATAGAGATATCATTTCAGTAATTAATATTAGTTTATTGAAATATCATTTACAAGGAACTAAGTGTTTTAAGGATAAATACAATGCGGGGTAAAACAATATTTTAGTCCCATCTCATTGTAGACCGTCTATAGAGGATTAAGTGACAATTACGGTTGTAACAATGGATAATTAATAACATATCTATATTGCTTATATATCGTTCTATGAATTCAAGAGTGCAATTCCGAGTCTTTAGTGGAGTCACGAGGAATTAATAAGTTAGTAGATTTATTTGTTAGATTTATGATAACTTATTGAAGCTTGATTTCATAGATAGTCTCAATTAATTGATTTCATTATCAATTAGAATTATCAAAGTTGACCAGGTCAATTTTTTATAGTTTCACAAAGTTATGTAATTTAGAGAAGAAAAGAGAAATTAGGGCTGATTTATTAATTAAGATAAATTGGTATCTAAATTAATAAATAATTTTAAATCAATGATCAAATTATAAATAATTAATTTGATAAATGATTTGAATAATTATTTAATTAATTAAATCAATAGAAAATAATACAGTCCTTGTTTTTAAGTCCAATGGGCTTATAATTAAATGGGAAATTTCACAGGCGGAAAGCCCATATAATTTTGACCTAGGGTTGTTAATTTGCTATTATTTTATTGATTTTTAATTAAATAAATGACCTAATTGAGTCTATAAAAGGAATGTTGAGAGAGATTTGAAAACAGAAGTCAAAACATAAGTTGAAACACGAGTTTCTGATAGGTTTTAGATTCTAAGCCTTATTGTTCTTTTCTCTTCTTCTCTTTGTATCTATCTCATGTGTTGAGAATTGCCCACTCTAGTCTAGGTGATTCTAAGGATACTTTGGAAGGCTGTGAAGAAAATTGAAGATCGGTTCAGTTTCTTGATAATACTCTGCGGCAGAAAGGATACAAGGGTTAGAGAAACTGAAGGAATGACTCTATTATTCCGCTGCGTATAATGTAAGTATTCTTATCATTATTTCTCTTTGAATTAAATTCTAGAAACATGTTCTAGGTTGTCTCATATTAACTTGTTTAATATTAGATCTACATGAAAATAAATAAAGATCGTGTATAAGTTTTTCCAAATAACTGACCTCAAAGCCTTTGGTAATCTTTATTTTTATGCATGAACATGGTAAAATTGAATTATTTGATGTGTTGAGTAATTGGCTGGATTTTATGTTTTTTTATGATGCATGTTGACGCGGTTTTTCACCAACAGTGTATTAAGAAATAATAAGGTTGATTAGTTCTTAGTAATAAACCGTAACGAAAGATGAAATGAATTCACAAGAACACAAATCTTTTACGTGGTTCATTGGTTAAAATCCACCTAGTCCACTACTCTATATTATTGTTGTTTCTCTCTCTATTTTGGCAAAGTTTTAGTATTACAGAATAATGGTCCCTTTCCCTGTTCAATGTTCCCAGTATTTATAGAGAAAGTCTATGGACAGGTTTGGGTAACCGCGTGAGTCAATCACAGATTTACATATTTATTACATTTAAACACATATACTTCCCATTCATAATGAGATATGATTTGATCATAAAGTAAATGTTCTCCTAATATTTAGAACATTAAATATGACAGCCTGGTCATAAATAAATGTATTATGGGTCCCGAGTCTTTGGGTTCTGCGGGTACGCAATATATTTGAGTTACCACGAGCTGGATATCTCTCCGAGCTCATACTTCGACAGTTGTTTGAACATCATGAGCTCGCGCTTCACAACCTCCGTATCCCTAATGTATATGACCACTGTGCAAATCGAGCTTCCTACGTGGATAATAAATGGATACCTTGTTTATTTTTTCGTATATTTTATTTGTCTGTTGTACCCGAGCTGAGTGATGGACTAATGCTGAAATAAAGGATAGTACGAGGCGTACCAATCAAAATCGAGGACGTAGAACTAGAAGGAGACCTGATAGAGGTAGAAATCAAAGACTTCGACATATATTAGGCATGGATGGGGTAGCAAGGCATGGCACAACCATCGATAGCAGATGTAAGCAAGTGATGTTCGAGACTCCTGACGATAAAAAACGATGCTATATGGGAAAAGTTTTAGGACTACATACCTCGCTTATTTCATTTCTCAAAGCTCAGAGGATGATAGAAAAAGGATGTCACACATTCTTACCCAATGTTACGGATGTGGTAAAGGAAACACCACTAAAAGTTGGAGACTTCCACATTGTAAAGGAATTCCCAGAGGTATTTCCTGGCAACTGGCACGATTGCCGCCGACACGGGAGATAGACTTCACAATCAAACTAGTACCAGGCACCGAGCCATTCTCTATTGGGAGCACCGGTTCTATTTGTGAAGAAGAAGGAAGGAATTATGCATATGTGTATAGATTATCGCGAGCTGAATAAGGTGACAATTAACAATAAGTAGATGCTACCCCGACTTGACGGCTTGTTTGATCAACTCCGAGGGGCAACCATGTTTTCAAAGATTGATCTACGGACCAGGTATCACAGCTCAAAGTACGGGAAGAGGATAATCCCAAGATGGCTTTTAGAACTCGTTATGGACATTACGAGTTTCTAGTTATGTCTTTTGGTCTTACCAACGCTCCAGTCGCGTTTATGAATTTAATGAATAAGGTCTTTATGGATTATTTGGACGAATTCGTCCCAGTGTTCATCGACGATATCTTGGTGTACTCAAAGGAAGAAGTTGAACATGAGGAACATTTAAGGTTGATCTTGTTATGACTAAAGGAGCATCAACTTTACGCCAAGTTCAAAAAGTGTGAAATTTGGCTTTCACAAGTAACGTTCCTCGGGCACATAGTATCCAAGGAAAGAGTTGCAGTAGACCCATCTAAGGTAGAGGCTGTAAAGATTGGCCAAGACCAAAGAACACGTCTAAGGTAAAAAGTTTTCTAGGACTAGCAGGTTATTATTGGAGGTTCGTAGAAGGCTTTTCTAAGATAGCCACTCTGTTTACCAACCTAACCCGGAAACAACAAAGGTTCAACTGGACTGATAAGTGTGAAGAGAGTTTCCAGTTGCTTAAGGATATGCTCAACCCTAGTACTTTATCTACCGACACCCAATAATACGTTTGTAGTCTATTGCGATGCGTCAAAGCAAGGATTGGGTTGTGTGCTGATGCAGAATGATAAGGTGATAGCCTACGCCTCAAGGAAAATGTAGTTGATGATGCGCTAAGTAGGAAGAATTAGGGAAGTCTAGCATCATTAGCTGGAATAGAAAAGTCGCTACAGCAGGAGCTGATCAATGTTGGAATAGAAGTAGTCATTGGTAAACTGGCTAACTTGTCCATCCATTCAAGTCTGTTAAAAGATATACAGATTGGGCAAGGACATGATGACACATTAGTAGCACATGTGGATGCAGTTAGAGAAAGGAAGGCCACAGATTTCCCAATATCTAGTTAGGGGTTATTAAGATACAAGGATCGGGTATGAGTGCCAAAAGATCAAGGGATTAAGATGAAGACTTTAGAAGAAGCGCACAATACCCCATACTTAGTTCACCCAGGGTCGACCAAGATGACTCACGACCTTAAAGGGTTATATTGGTGGCCAGGAATAAAGGAAGATATAACGAAGTATGTATCCAAATGTTTAGTATGTCAGCAAGTGAAAGCAGAACATCAGCGGCCTGTAGGCTTATTGCAACCACTTAGCATTCCATAATGGAAATGGGATGATATAGCCATAGATTTCATGACGGGTTTGCCACGAACAAGTAAGCAGCATGATTCGGCTTGGATTGTAATAGATAGATTAACCAAGTCAGTTCATTTCCTGTCTGTTAAGACTTCGTACACAGCAGATCAATACGCATATGTTTAAGTCCAAGAAATAGTACGACTGCATAGAATCTCTAAGACAATAATATTCGATAGAGGATCGGTGTTTACATCGAGATCTTGGAGTAAGTATTTGTCGCTGATAGAATTCTCCTACAACAATAGCTACCAGTCAACAATCGGGATGGCACCCTACAAGCTACTTTATGGAAGAAGGGTCGATCTTCGTTGCATTAGGACGAGGTAGGAGAAAAGCAACTACTTGGACCTGAAGCTGTTAGAGGAGCTCAGGATGTAGTAGCACTGATTAGAAAGCATATGCTCGTTGCTCAAAGCTGTTAGGAAAGTTATGTAGATGCCAAGCGGCGAGATGTGGAATTCAAAGTTGGAGATCAAGTCTTCTTAAGGACATCTCCTATGAAAGGTGTGAAGCGGTTTGGGAAGAAAGGCAAGCTTAGTCCCATGTTTATAGGCCCTTTTGAGATATTGGACAAAGTGGGAGCAGTTGCATATAGATTAGCCCTATCGCTAGCTCTAGCAGATAGTCACAATGTGTTCCACATCTCGATGCTGCATAGATATGTGTCAGACCCATCTCATGTCCTCAAATATGATATGATAGCACTCTAGAAAGACTTGAGTTACGAGGAACGACCGACTAGCATCCTAGATAGAATGATGAAAGAGTTATGGTCTACGAGGAAAGACTTGAGTTACGAGGAAAGACATGTTAACCCGGTATCTGGAATTGTTTGATAAGTAAATTTCGGGGACGAAATTCTTTTTAGTGGGGGAGAATTGTAGAGTCCCATAATCTTTACTTAACTAGCTAGATAGTAATAGTAGTAGTAGTAGTAGTAGTTAGTACTAGTTTGTTATTTTATGGTTAGTTATAAGAATATGACACTTGTCATAAGCATGATTATTAGGGAGTTAGAGTTTGTTATTTTATGGTTAGTTAAGAAATTTGTGGATTAGGTTGTTATTTAGATAATTAAATAGATTTTCCCGTAACTTTAGGGTATTGTAACTTCCGACCCATTTTTGACCCAGTTATATTATGAATTTCGAAAAATAGTATTTTTAGAAAGTTGTAGATAATTGAATTAGCTTTCTAATGGTATAAAGATGGTCTAAATCGGAAGCCTACAACTCCATTTATGTATATTTTAATACAGACAAGTTTAGAGTTACGAGATATAGGAAGTTAGAAGTTAGGATTCTATTTTTTTATTTTTATTTTTAATTTTTTTAAACAAGCTTTGACTCCTTACACCTACCTCTGAACGATTTGACCAAGTCCTAAGCCTTTGAATGCCGAATATTCAAATATTTTCAATTAAATTCATTATCTTTATTCAAAGCTAAAATGAATATTTTTTATTCCTAGAACTCTATAAATAGGACTTAGAACCCAGCCCTTCTCCTCACTCTTCAGCTGTGATCAGACTTCAAGGTGCTAATACTACCATAGAGTGATAAACACATAGGTTGGGAAAACGCTTTGCCATTTTAAGCTTTATCAAATACTTGGGAAGTGAGGTTTAGTGTATTTCATTATTGGAGTTAGACCAATCCATAAGGTCAATTAAGGTACTCTTATTCTTTAAGTTCAATCCTTTAAAACTCTTTAGTTTTCTTAGTTTCTTTTATTCAGATCCTAACTTTCGTTATTGGTTCTTGATTAGGTTCTTGAAACTTAAGTTCTTTCTTGGTAAGTTTCGTCTTGAAGGTTTAGTTTCCACATTTATTCTTTACTCTTTAGAAATACTCACCATTATATGGTTGGTTTTAGGAGTGTTCCAAGTCCCGCATTTGTTCTCAATTATCCCGGTGTTGGTAAGGAAAATAGGATAGATTTTATGTGCTTATATGTTATGTTATGTTATGATATATTATGTTATGTTATGTTATGTTATATGTTTATGCTATGATATGTATATGTATGATATGTTTTAGTTCTTGGGTATATGTTTTGTTTAGATAACAAGCATATAATTTGTTTAGATAACAAATAACTTGTTTAGATAACAAATCCCAATCGTATATTCCTTGGGCATATGATTTGTATAGATAACAAGCCCCATAAATTTATATGACTTGTTTAGATAACTAGCCCTGTAGAATTATGGGCATATGATTGCCTAGCTAGCAAGCCCCAAGATGTATGATGGTCACTGTAATAGATGTTTTTGTAGCCATATGTTTTAGATAGTCTTATGTTCTTTTATAGTATTTGATGTAGTCTTATGCTTATTGTTATACCAAAAAATTGGAGATCAATGACGTGGCAATAGAGGTGAAAAATGGCAGTACATGGTCCGTAAAAGACACATTAAATAGTCAATAAATACATTGACTCCTCAGAGTTGTGAAAAAGTGACCCGGTAGACTGACAAAGAATTTGGACTGCTTGAAAGATGTCATAACCAAGCCAAGTGCACCATGGTCCAAGGAAAGCTAAGGAAAGTGCATCCTAGGAGGCTAAGGAGAATGCATCCTAGGAGAGCTAAGGAGAGTGCATCCTAGGAGGCTAAGGAGAATGCATCCTAGGAGAGCTAAGGAGAGTGCATCCTAGGAGGCTAAGGAAAATGCATCTTAGGAGGCTATGGAGAATGCATCCTAGGAGAGCTAAGGAGAGTGCATCCTAGGAGAGCTAAGGAGAGTGCATCTGAGGAGAACTCAAGAGAGTGGTCCTAGGAGACCCCAAGAGGGTGGTCCTAGGAGACCCCAAGGATTTGGTCCGAGGAGAAACATGGCATGCTAGAGGAGAGTGCCATGTTAGAGGAGAGAAGTGCATGTCCTACCACCATGCATGTCCTACCACCATGCATGTCCGACCAACAAATGATTGTCCTACCACCATGCACATGTTCGACCAGCACTTGCATGGGTGGTCAGTAGAAGGTGGATCAACTATGTAACGACCCACTAATCTAGACTATTTGGACCATTAAGGAATCTATACATAAAACTTACATTTTTGCGGAAATACCATAATTTTATTGAAACTTGTGGAAACAAAGGTTACTTTCATAAAATAAGTAGGATATGGGTACCCATTGTCTTTAAAACAAAATAACTTAAAAACTAAAAAGAGTTACATAGAAAATGCGGAAAATACATTTGAAACCATAAAAACATAAAGAAGACTACATCCTCGAATCGAATAACGCTCGGCCCCTTGACTCCATTCACCATCGATACACATCCTCTAAGCGTCACGAATCTTTCCGCCTCTAAAGCTTATTTCCTGCACATAAACAGAAAGGAATGAGCCTAATGCCCAGCAAGGAAAATCTAACACATAGTCATAAACATAAACATAATTTCATAATAACGTAAAGACATATCATAACACATAATACACTTATTATAATGGCCATTATTACTTGGGGTCCCATAGACTAAACAAGCATATGCCCATGGGATTAGTGGGGTCCTACTAGCTAAGTAGGTCATATGCCCATAATTCATTTGGGGTCTTGTTAGTCATATGGGTCATATGCCCAAGCCTACAAACATACACATATACATATCATAACACTTTTAATAACATAAAACATATAGATAACATAAGCACATAACATGTTGATTCTAGCCTATTTTCCTTACCAAAGTTACCGGGATATAATGGACTGAGTTGGGACTTTTTGGAACACTCCTAAAACCATAAGAAAGAGTGAGTCTAAAGAAAGGAGATGAAATGAAAGAGATGGAAAGACTAAACCATAAAAAAAACATACTTACCGACTTATATGCTTAAGAACTTGGATTCCCTAACCAAAATAAGAATGAGGTTAGGGGACTGAGTAGAAGGTTTTGAAAAAGGAAATAACATGAAATAAATGAAATACAATTTTGGGTTTACCTCAAAGATTTGCAAGATCAATCTAACCTCCATCGAAATACTATAGAACTCACTTCCCAAAGTGTTTGATAAGCTTATGATGTTTAAGCTTATAGTTTTTCCCAAACCAAGTGTTTACACTCTCACACTCACTTAACACTAGCAGCTTCTGAACTTAGAGCAAAAGGTGAATAATGGCTGGGTACTAGGTCCTATTTATAGAGTTTGGAGATGAAAAGATCTTGATTTTACTTGAATAAAAATAATGGCTTTTTAGGTGAAAATCATTTGAATAATCGTTCAGCAGAGGCTGAAGACTCGTTCAAAAGATGCTGGACTGTTGAAGGAGTTTGAATGGCTGAAAGGAAAAGAATTCAAAAACAATTGAGCATATGCTGAAGGAGGCGATATATCGCCCCCTGTAGGCGATATATCGCCTGGGCCAGTATGCCCGAGGCGACCGTGCATCGTTTCGTGTTTTCCGTATCTACGTGCTGTGATATATCGCCCCTATAGCTGCGATATATCGGCACACGCTGAATATTTAAACACGAAATTACACATTTTTAGCTAAGTTTGAATGGAGTAAACAGCCTTGACTAAGCCCTCAACGTACTCAAAGCTGCTGACTGACCCTATAACATCCAAACTTTACCCTTATTTAATTTAATCCTAAAAAATACTTAATCCTTAATTACCATTCAAAACATGTGTTTAAAATCCTATTGGTTGATGTCTAAACCTTATAATATAATAATATAATCCTTAATATCAGTCTCATTAATCAAACCTTAGGTTATACTTAATATTCTTAAACTATAGGTTAAACTTAGAAAATCTATAAGTACTACTATGAGTGTCCAAATAACTCCCGGTCTGAACCAAAAATCCACAGTTACAAAGATAATGCTATAAATACTATCATTCTATTATCTATCTTAGCTAAGTAAAGTTCTTGGACTCTACAAACTAGCTAGAGGAGACTAAGTCAAGATTCCCAGAAACAACTTCAACAAGATATGCGGGAATCTCTCCTTCTTCCCACAAATGGGGGGTTTGTTACATTTTGAATTTTGAATGTTTCTTTGTAATTTAAATGTAATAAATATAATAAAATATCCCAGTTCTAGGGGATACCGTATGTATGACCCTAAGCCTATAAATAGAGGGCTTACGGGATTAGAGAGGGCTTCTTCTGCTTCTTCTTTCTAGAGAGAGAAATTTGGGTCTGAGTATTCTAGAGAGAGAAAGTGCTGGCATTTGAGAGAATTCTTGTATTTTTGCAATCTGTATAGAAGAAACTCAGTTGGCTCAGTCCATCTGATCTTGAGTACGGATCTATAAATCACAACTCTAAGTGGATTAGGCTATCACCGACAATCGGGTCTGAACCACTGTAAAAATCTTGTGTGTTCTTTATTTTCTTGATAAAACCGTCTGTGTCGTTTTATTTCTCTTGAAGGTTTGTCGTATTTGACGTTCTCACGTCGTTGGCTAAAAAACGCAGTCAACACTTATATTTACGATGTGTGTTTTGTTTTAGTGTGTTTAGCATCAACATGAATGATGATTGACAACAAGTGCCGATGAGAATAAAGTGAATGTTATGAGTATAATTGAATATTTTATCATGATATTTAAATTGATGTTTTTTTTATTGATTATGCTTTCTAAAATTGGTTTGTGAAATGGGGAATGGAAAGTGAAAATTATTTTCTACAATTCTAGAACTTGCTTACTTGATATTTGAGGCAAAATAATATATCACGTATGCTTATGAATATGATTTAGGCTATCATTTGGACCGTTTGAGCTTTTCTTGTTGACCTTAAATTACTTGATCATTTGTTTACCCCTTTTGAGCCTAACATTGTATCTTTATGTTCTAAACCATCATTTAAGCATAATACTTGAAACTTGTTTATATATCCGTCTCTAATATACTATGAGAATATGATTGAAAAAAAAAAATTATGGGGATTGATGTGTAATGGGGTTTATTTGTGAATTCAGTAGGTTTAGAAAATGAAAAGTGAAAAATTTAGAGAGTATATATTGAAAAAAGAAAAAGAAAAAAAAGAGGTTCAATACACTCCCAATATGAATATATAGTAAAATCAAGTTTGAGGGAGTGTGATTATCATCTGAAAAAAAAAAGATATTTTACATCTCTCTAAAGAAAAACAAGAAAAGGGATAATGGGATTGTATTACTATGGAAGTAACGTTGGTACTTTTTGGGTCATGTGCTTATAGTAAAGTGAGCTTAAAAATTACTTTTTCATCTACATTTACCTAAGCCATCATTACAAGCCTATACAAGTCCTATTGATTCTTATACATAACATGATGTATATTAGTGGAGAATAGCAAGTAAAGTGAGCTTATGGAATTATTTGGTTTGAGTGGTTTGTTTGGAAATAATTTGGTTAGCATAATTGATTTCAAATACGTTTATTTAATGATCATGATTTGATAATCCAAAATGTTAGTAGACTAAAGTGTGTTGATGGAGTGTGTTGATCAAAATTCTAGATTGAATAAACTGTTGAGTAGTTTTATGAGAATTATATGATTAACATTCATGATTTTGAAGCATAATTGTTGTTGTTGGTATAATTCATGTTGTTGGAGTCTAGGTTTGTTTTAAGTCCTCTGTTTGAGGGCGAATAAAGAGTAAGTTTGGGGAAGTTTGATAACTTCATTTTAGTGTCATTTTAGAAAGTGTTTTTGTGGTAATCTTGAGTCTTTATGTGTGTTTTGTGCAAGAATACGCTTTTTGTTTGTCTTTGTTGTAGGTCGGTGCGTAGAATCATGAGAAAAATGTAAAAAGAAGAGAAAATGGTGAAAAAACAAAGCTCTTGGTGGTTGTTCGACTAAAAATGATGCTAAGGACGAGTAAAAGTCAGTTTGTGATGAAGAAACAAGGTTGAAAGACTTAATTTGAGAAATAATGGAATTAGGATCGCGACTTGAGCATATAAGCCGTGACTCTAGACAAGCCAGAAACACAAGGTTGCTGAAAGGATTTAGTGCTGCGACTTGCCCTTATAAGTCTCAGCGCAAGGGGAAGTCAATGGCTAAAGCAGGGGGCCATCGAATCTACGGGCCGCGACTTGAGATGCCTGAGTCGCGGCGCTTGAAGGCTTATGCAGATTCAGAGAAGTTAAATAATTAACATGGGCCACAACCTAGAGAAGGCCAAGTCGTGGCCCGCATATGAAAAACAAAGCATTTGTATTTTTTTTACTATAATGCGTCTGCTTTGATAGTGGGCCAGAAGTATCCTTGTCTTATAATTTTCTTAGATAGGCTATGCCCCCCAGTGTGGTCTTCACAAAATCCTTCATGAATTTCTTCTAGGATTTGCTTGGCCTCGGGTGGAGTCACACATCGAAGTAATGGCATAGAGTATCCTCTTCGATATAACCTTCCTTCCACAATAGTGTATCTGGGAATCTGATACATCGGTTTTCGAGCCTTGTTCCGTTCTGCTGGGAGAGTGTCGGTTTCGAGGTAATCAACTATTGGGGTCAACCAAGTTGGTCTGGAGTTAATCATGCAGACATCTTCCTGTTTAGGCTCGCTAATACAGGGTGTCGACAGGTGCTCAATTGGCACAACACTCAGTGCATCGACCTCGTTGGATGTGGCGAGTCTGGCCAGAGCGTTCGCATTTGAGTTTTTCTCTCGGGGAACCTGCCCTATCGCATAGAACTCGAAATGTTCGAGTGCTTCTTTCACTTTTTCTAAATATGCGGCCATCTTTGTTATTCGAGCCTAGTATTCCCCTAAGACTTGGTTGACCACCAACTGCGAGTTACTTTAGCCCTGAGCTCCTTGGCTATTCAAAGTCCTGCCAATAGAGCTTCGTATTCAGCCTCATTGTTAAACACTTCGAAACCAAACCTCAAGGCAGAGTGAAATCGATTTCCAGTTGGAGTGATCAATATGATTCCTGCCCCCGATCCATTTTCGTTGGAAGATCCATCGACATAAAGTTTCCACAGCTCGCGGGCTGGAGTTATAACTTCATCGTCTGATACTCCTGTACATTCCACAATGAATTCTGCCAGGGCCTGCCCTTTTATGGTCGCTCTGGGATGATAAGTAATCTCGAATTGTCTGAGCTCAACAACCCATTTTAATAATCGGCCCAAGGCATCTGGCTTTGACAAGACTTGCCGTAGTGGTTGGTCAATTAGAACATGGATGGGGTGCGCTTGGAAGTAAGGTTGGAGCTTTCGAGATGAGTGAATTAGGCTAAGAGTCAACTTCTCCATTAACGGGTATCTCGATTCTGCTCCCAGTAACCTTTTGCTGACATAGTACACTGGTTTTTGTACCTTCTGATCTTAATGGACGAGCACGACACAGATGGCGTGCTCGGTTGTAGCGAGATATAGGTACAAGATTTCTCCTGTGATAGGCTTCGACAAGATGGGAGGTTCCGCAAGGTGTTTCTTTAGCTCCTGAAATGCAAGCTCGCATTCCTCTGTCCTCTCAAATTTTTTGCCCCCTCTCAAAAGGTTAAAAAATTGAAGACAGCGGTCTGTAGATTTCTAGATATATCTACTTAATGCCGACATCCATCCATTTAAGCTCTGGAAATCTTTATGCTTTTAAGGTGAGGGCATGTCAATTAGAGCCTGGATCTTGTCAGGATTAACTTTTATTCCTCGTGCGTTTACTATGAAGCCCAAGAACTTCTCCGATGATACTCAGAAAGAGCATTTTTGGGGATTGAGCTTCATGTTGTATTTCCGTAGCAAAGCAAAGCATTCTTCAAGGTCGTCCACATGGTTATCGTTATGTTTAGATTTGACTAACATATCATCAACATATACTTCCATGTTATTACCTATCTGCTCGGAGAACATCCTATTCACCAGCTTTTGGTACGTTGGTCCAACATTTTTAAGCCTGAAGGGCATAACATTGTAACAGTACATCCATTTATCGGTTACAAAACTCGTATGTTCTTGGTCAGGTGCATGCATGGCGATCTGGTTGTATCCAGAATAAGCATCCATGAATGACATAAGACCGTGGCCAGCTATGGCATCTACAAGCTGATCGATCTGAGGTAGGGGAAAGCAATCTTTAGGGCATGCCTTGTTGAGATCGAAGTAGTTGATGCAAGTTCGCCATGTTCCGTTAGGTTTCGGAACCAAAACTGGATTAGCGATCTAATCAGGATAGAAGGCATCTCATATAAACCGATTTGCCTTTAACCTGTCAACTTCTTCCTTCAAGGCTTTCTTCCTATCATCATCGAGGAGTCTTCGTTTTTGCTGCTTCGGGGGGAATCTTTTGTCAATATTAAGTGCATGGCTTATCACATTCGGACTTATCTCTATCATGTCTGAATGCGACCATGTGAAAACATCCTGGTTCTTCCTCAAGAAGCAAATTAATTGCTACTTTGCTTTTTCATGAAGGTTTCTCCCTACCTTCACAGTCTTTGGATGGTTGGTTTCCTCGAGCTTGACTTCTTCGGGTTCTTCTAGTGGTTCGAGGTCAGCCCTCTCTTCTACTCTAGGGTTGATCTCTTCGCCTATTTCGAAGATCATCCCATCCTTATTCTGTACTACAACAAGTGCTTGTGCATTTGTTTGCTTTTTCCCTCTAACGGAAATGTTATAGCATTCCCTCCCTGCAAGCTGGTCCCCTTTCAGAGTCTCGATGCCACTAGAAGTCAGGAACTTGATGGCCAGATGCCTAACAGATGAAACTGCCCCCAGCCCTACTAGGGCGGGTCTCCCGAGCAGTACGTTGTAGGCCGATGGGAGAACCCCCACCACTACTACAAAAAAGGCTTTTCTCTGCAGTTTTTTTACTCAATACACTGCGGTTTTCGAGAGTATTGAAAAGCGCAGTGTATTCGACCGCAGAGAAAAGTGGTATGCCAACCGCGGAGAAAAGTGTCACTTTTCTCTGCGGTTGTAGTAAGCCAACTGCAGAGAAAGATGTACTTTTCTCCGCGGTTTTTTTAAAACAACCGCTGAGAAAGAAAGACTTTTCTCTGCAGTTTTATTGAAAAAACCGCAGAGAAAAGTAGTGTAATTTTTCAAAACTTTGACGAAGCATAACTTTGTGCTCAGTTCTCCGTTTTTGGTGTTTTTTTTTAACATTGGTATTTTTTCGAGATCTATCTAGCTGCATACAAAAGAAACCTGAAAACCTGAAGAAAAAAAAACAAAATTTTCAGGTTTTGTCACCGAAAAATCTGAAGAAAAAAAATTCAGTAACCAAATTAATGATTTATGAAAAACCTCTCAAAATTTTGATTTCTATTTGTTTATTTCACACAAAATATACTCTAAAAATAATGATGAAAAAAAAACGAAAAACTATACAAACAAAGATATATAGATCATTACCTATTTTGAAGCTCAAGAACACAATGTATGCCCAAAAATACAGTGAAAATGGACAATTTTTCGACCAAATCCTAACCATTTTTACTACCAAAAACCTGAAAATAGACAAATATTAAGCATTAACTTCAGTTTTTAACTAAGATTTAGCTAAAAAAAGATGAAAAAAAAATAGTAAGATTATGGTTGAAAGACATACCGCCACTGTTGAAGAAGTTTTTCGCGAAATGAAGTAGGTTTACGAACCTTGTGGGGAAGAATGAGTTTATATATAGGTCTGGAACCTTTTCTCCGCGGTTTTCTTAAGAAAACCACAGAGAAATAAAGACTTTTCTCTGCGGTTTTATTGAAAAAACCGCGGAGAAAAGTAGTGCAACTTTTCTCTGCGGTTTTCTCCCACTTTTCCTACTTTACATTGCGTTTTTTAAAAAAACCACAGTAACAAAGTTCCTAAGTGTCCTTCAATCCTTTTCTCTGTGCTTTTTATTTTAGATTGAAAAAAAAGCGCAGAGAAACCTTATATTTTTAGTAGTGCACCACGAACTCCATCATCTTGGTTATCAAGACTGGGTAGTCTCCCAAGGTTACGGGGAGTTCGATAGATCCTATACAGGCAATCCCTTCTCTTGAAAAGTCATACAACATCGTTGCACAAGCCTTTAGGTCACGAAGTGTGAGTCCCATCGTTTCTAAAGTGTCTTTGAAGAAAATTGAAGATCGGTTCAGTTTCTTGGTAATACTCTGCGACAGAAAGGATACAAGGGTTAGAGAAACTGAAGGAATGACTCTACTATACTGATGCGTATAATGTAAGTATTCTTATCATTATTTCTCTTTGAATTCAATTTTAGAAACATGTTCTAGGTTGTCTCATATTAACTTGTTTAATATTAGATCTACATGAAAATAAATAAAGATCTTGTATAAGTTTTTCCCAATAGTTGTGTGTGACATGCAAGCATGATTATGTGTATGAGTTATGCCAGAATCTAGGAAGTGGTGCAACTAGTTATGAGATAGATCTCACGTGTGCATAGCCCATGCACACGTGTGATATTTTTAGACGTGTTTATGTGTGTTTTAAACGATATTAAGACAAGTGTTTTGATTATTATTCTAGTCTCGTTGTGAAGTGTTCCCACACTTATTTTGCTTGGACCTAAGTTAAGGAAGTTAGCTAGATTTACATCTTGTTTCTTAATGGACTCTAGTTATGATGATATGCATGAAATTATTTGTGTTTGCTAAACATAGTGTCGCAGCATTATTAAGGCAGGCATACCTAAGATTCCGACCAAAAGGGTGCCAGGGAAATTCATGGCCAAAAGGGTGTCAGGTGAATTATGGCCAAAAGGGTGTCATGAAAATAACCAAAAGGGAGTCATATGTGATCATTGGACAATATGGTGCCATGATCTTATGTTGTATGCTTATGACCTTACGTTGTACGTTTATGCTCATGATGCAAATGATATTATGGTTATGATTACGATCTTATGATGTACGATTATGCTTATGCTGCAAATAGTCTCATGCTTATGATTATGACTTGTGATGATAATGATTGCTATAAGAAAAGTGTGTTAAGAATGTATGATAATGAGATATGTCGCTTATGCTTGTATGTCTTGTTTGTACTTCCTTACTGGCATTTTAGCTCACCCCCGTACTTTTCCTCCTTGCAAGTAGAATAAACTGACTTGTTTGGCACGCTTGGTGACCTGAGTCAGTTTTCCATAAGTATGTATGCATGCTGCATGGAGCCAATGAATGAGGAAACAATCTGGAACGTCGTAGTGCCTTAGAGTCTTTCTTGTGTTAATTTATCGGTGGGGTGTATTTTTTTTAGTTATGTTTAAGACTGCATTAAACTCTCTTTTATTTTGAACATTGGATTCAAACTCTGCATGTATTTCCAATAAGGTCTCACTGTGTTTTTAGACAAAGTTATGAAATCTTTTGAACTATTATTAAAACTATTATTTTAATAAAGATAGGTAATTAGGGGCATTATATTAGTGCTCTCAAAACAAATCATCATCAATTGTAGATTTCATCTTCTACAATAGCGTAGAATATTCAAAATTGAGAATCATATTTTTTTTAGCTTAAAAAAAATTAGTGAGAAGCTCATGTAAATTTGATTCCAACATGTTTTGTTTTTTTTTTTTTATAATTTTTTTTTTCTCTTCATACTCATAAATGAAATTGAGGCTTGCATATAAAAGAAAGAAGAAAAAAAACTTGAATTGTTTAACTCTCAAAGTTTCCTTTGACTTCATTACTACAAAAGAAAACTCGTAAACTCGTTAATATCAGTCAAAAGTATTAACTGACATTGTAAAGGCACAATGATTTTTCACATTGAACAAATACTGACTTGAAAAATGTGTTTTTGCCTATTACCTCAGTTCTTAACTAATGTTCTAGGCAGAAGAATATTATGTTGGGTAATATACTACATAAAAATGTTGGTTCTTTAAAAATAAGTATTTTATATGCAAGACATTTATTAAATGATTCTATCTCTTTTTTTTAATTAAGGAAACATATTTCTCTCCCTTTATGCTCCTTTTCTCTCTCATTTTTCTTTTATTCTCCTCCTAAATTTAATGTTCTTTTGTGGTGGGGAGAGAGAATGAGGAAGAAAGAAAGGGAATGGCAAGGTGGCCAACCACTACAAATTAATGTACTCTTTAGTGACAACATTTTAGTCACAACATATATTTTGTTTGACTAAATATTACTTTTAGTCACCACAAAAAATTTCACGTGACTCAAAAGTCATACTTAATCACAAGTTGTCATCAATATAGTTTTAGTCACAACCTATTATTTTTAGTGATAAAGTTTATTGTGATTAAAAATACATTTAGTGACAACAAATTGTGATTTTTGTGACTAATACTTTTAGCCACAGACATTTCAGTGATGACATAAGTAAGATGATTTTTTTTAGTCACAAATTTTATTGTGACAAAAACTAAGATTTTTTTGTTATTTTATTTTACATATAATATAATATTTTGATTAAATGAATTATGTGACAAATAATAGAGTGTGACAAATATTATTTTGTCAAATGTAACATATATTGTAGAGTTAACAATTTGAGAAATGATGATCATAATAAGTTTTGTAACATATAGAGTAAGTTACAATTCTTAAGAAATGATGATCATAAGTTTTGTAGCTCTCACAAAAATTCACAAATTTATGTGTAAGAGGAGTTACACATTTTGAATTTGATTTTCATTAGCTATAAAATTTTATAGTTGCTATGTGCATGTTTTCTAACCCCAAAAAGGGTTTGATGACGTTAGAAAATCAAATGGTGGATGAGAACTCTATAAATAGAAACCATCTTGCTCACTTGGATGTAATGTGTGAATGTGAAAAATATACTACATAGTTTAGAACACTATGATGAGTATGAGAGAATGCTTGATAAATCCTTAGAAGCATTTCTAGAGAGTATTCCCAAAGTGTTCTTATGAGGGAGGAAATAGCTTTTAGGCCAAATGTTTTGAACCTTGTTTAAAGCTTGTGTTCCTCATCTTTAAGGACAAAGATCTTCATCTTTAACCTTCTACTCTTATGATAATTGTCATAAGAAATGTAATATCTTCTCATCTTTTTCTTTTACTTATATAATATTATTAATTAATATTATATATATTTTGTATTCATTTTTATTGTAATCATCTTCATTGTTAATATTCTCTAACATTTTTGTAGTTAACTCAGATTTGATTTCGTTTTTGCTTAATTGCATAGTACATGGTTGTTTTTTTCATCGTTAATTCTTGATTTGGTTTTTGGTTATTTGGATGGTCATTTGAGACTTTGTTAGGTATTTTTAAGTTTGTTTATTTGGTATTTTTTATTTGAGATTTGTTTATATGTTTTGTCAATCCTTCGATATTCTTATCTGAGTATTGTTATTCGCATCTCAAACGTCATTGGAATTTGTTTTCTTTTTATATTTACTTATCCTATTGGTTTAGAACTAATGTGTTGCCTTGTTTTTAGTTCGATCGCCCAACCAAGTCCAGTCCTAGACATAAGCGAGCTAAGCCTATGCCAAGAACCCCCTTTGAAATGAATTACAAATGTTAGAAAAATATTATTTTATAAATAATTATTATAAAATATCAAATTTTGTATTAAGCTCCTCATACTTTAGTGTTGGTCATTTGCCCAACTAACAAGATTAGTAAATTCTTGGAGCAATGAGCAAATTAGCCCCCAAAACAACCATTATTTAAATAAATATCTCAATTTAAATAAAAATCAATAAATAGCTTAATACAACAATTTAATATAGCGAAATTCCATATATACCCTTACCCTCTTTAACTTAGGTAAACCCTAACTTTCACTTTTCATCTCCTCTCCTGAAAAGTGATATTGTCTCCCATAACGGTTGAGTCTCTACTCCAACCACCATCATCATCGAAAACGAAGCTAAGCCACTCACCCAGCCATTGTCGAAGACTGAAGCTAAGCTACTCATGAAGTTACTATCAATGACTGAAGCTAAACCACTCACTCTGTCATCGCAAACTCCACCATTGTTGAATCTAAGCCCTCTGTAAGTTCTCTCTCGCTGTCTCTCTAGCATTTTGTTGATCATTTTGTTTAGATTTTCATCTAGGTTCTTGCATTTTTAGGAGTTATTACTTGATCTATTTGATTCACACCCATTGGTTGCGAGATCAACTAGTTGATCATCTAGGATTCCTGCATTTTTAGGAGTTATTAGTTGATCTATTTGATTTGCGATAACTGTAGTACATTGTATTATGTATATCTAAATTATATATATATATATGTCTAACTAATAGCATGCCATTTGAGATGGGTTTCTAAGTGATTTTAATTTCAACAACTTGTTTTTAGCACATTATGTTGGAATTCTGAATATGGTGTTGTTTTTAGCACATTATGTTGGAATTCTGAAATAGTTGAAATGCATTAGAACAACGTTTTTTGAAAAGCAATATTTTTTTCATTCTCTAATTGTTTGTGGGTATGAATGAAAATAATCTTTGGGATAAGACAAGTCTTTCAAGCCATACACAGTAGCTTTTTAAAGGCTTCTATTGCTTTATAAACTTTTGATCAGGACTTTTCACACATCACTTTTTGTTCACATCTAACCAACCAATTCTAACATAGTTTATTAACATTACCCTGAGTTTCTTATTGTGATTGTTGAAGGTTAAAAGATCTGAGGAAAGTAATATCTAATTTCTCAAGGTGGAGAATCTTTTCATTTTATAGTTTTTTTTTAATATTGGATATTTGGTAATATATGTGAGGGAGACTCTTGGATGTTTTGAATATCCTATCTAATTTCATCGATTCTTACAATGTTTCTTTTCAATTGTTCATGTATCAGTGGTTGTTTATTTTATTTTTCAGTTATAGCCATACACAGTAGCTTTTTGTTTGTCACAATAATTCGATATCTCACAATTTAAAGTCTAACCTCTCCATATCTCATAGTAATACAAGAATAGAAGTTAATACAGAAGAATTGTGCTAGGAAAAAGAGTGGGTCTTTTTGTTGATTATCACATGCTTTTATTTTATATGTAGGCCAGAAAGTTTTATGTTAGTTGTTTTGTTTTTTGTTGTGGGGAAGGTATGTTGTATATATATATATATAAATATTAGACTTGTTTTGAAGTTGATCTATTTGATTTGCGATAACTGTAGTACATTGTATAATGTCTATATCTAAATTATATATATGTATAACTAATAGCAGGTCATTTGATATGGGTTTCTAAGTGATTTTAATTTCCACAACTTGGTGATTATTTTAGATAATTTTTGGGTAATCATTGATATCTTTGTTTATAGATTAGACTTTGGTTCCCTGGCATGTTTCTCAGTGGTTCTTTTCTGTGTAAGTGGTGTTAAATGGTTAAAAATTAAAAAACAAATATCAGGGTTATGTAGTTTTTGTTTTGATTAATTAGTTCATGGTATTATTCTTAACTTTCCTTCTCTGTCACTTGAGATTTTGTTTATTTGCTTTGTCAACTGAACAGTCTTTCTACACAATTTTTTTTAGTTTTGTTGGTTGTTTGGCTTTTTTTAGTTTCACCTACTTATTGCTGAAACTTGAATCTATTTTGTCACGAGACGCATAGCTGTTCTCAAGTATACCTATTTTCTATTCTTCATGATTTTCTCTTTGGTTTGATTTACATGTCATTGTTTGTATTTTCCTGGCTTTGTCTTTTGTATTAACTTATGGTATGGTATATGTGTTTTATACATGAGTACAAGAAAATGGAATATATTACATCTATAGATCAATGAAATAAAAAGAAACTTAAGATTCTAGGAAAGTTTGGAGTTATAGAATTGATAAAAACAAAATTAGGTCCTAGGCTGATGAGTATTTTTAAGAAAGACTTTCTAGGACATTTATTAGACTTAAATATTACACCCATGAATGCACTAGTACACCATATGGTGCTTAGGACTCTAGAGAGTGGAGATGATGAATTCAAATACATGGTGAATGGCCATGTATATAGTTTTGGTTTGAAAGAGTTTAGTATTATCATGGGATTGAAAACAAAAATTGATCCTTCTATAGAAAGCATGATATTCAAGAGGGGTTCTATTTGGACAAAGTTATTTCCTGAAAATAAATCGGTCTCGAAAAAACAATTGGAAGAGGCTTTTATAAATTATGATGGATGTGATGAGGATTTGTTGTTGAAGCTTGCTTGTTTACATTTAGTTGAAAATTTTCTTCTTGGGAGCCAATCAGTAAAAGTTATTGAAAACAACACATAGATATGGTAGATAATTATTTTGTTTTGATGATTATCATTGGGGGAGACTATCATTTGATCTCACCTTTAAAGGGCTCAAAAAGGCACCACGTAGGACAAGTGATGGGGGGAATTATACTGCTGATGGATGTGCGGTTAACTTACAAATTTTTGCATTTGAGATCATATGAACTACCCACATCTCTGCGAACAAAATATGAGACCAAATCCCTAGAATAACAAATTGGTCCTCTACTGAGCAACCGACTTTTGAGAACATTTTCACCAAAGTGTTTCAGGCTCCCAATGTAAGTAATCTAAACTTAATACTCTTATGGTGTTTCAAATAAATATGTGTATATTTAGTAGATTATGCTATTTCTATTTTGGTATATAAAACTTCAACTTTGGTATATAGTTCGGTCTACTATGTTGTGTGACTAATTGAAATATAATCTGTCATTTTCAGGTTTCTTTATTTCAAATCATACCAACTAATAAAGAGATGAGGAAAAGCTACATGGTTGAATTTAGAGATGTTGAATTCAATGAGGAAATTCAAGAAGAAGTTGAACAATCTTCTAAAGTTGAGTACACTTTTGACATCAGTGAGCTTCTCAAGCAAAATGAGAATCTTCTCGAGCAAAATGAGAAGTTTCTTAGACAAAATGAGAAGATTTTGAAACACAAGGATCACTTGGAATCTGAAATAAATGACATGAAGAGGATCATTTGTGCCATCCACAATAGATTTTTTTAAGAGAACTTGGAAAAAAACAAAGGCAATACAAATATGTCATCAGCAAGAAGAACAACAGAGGCACAAACATATGATCAAGAAGAACCAATGAAAGTATATGAAGTATATATATTGTTGACTGATGATTTAGCCAACGACACAAAGTCACTAAAACAATAAAGATTTATAATTAAATGCAGGAACTAAACAACACAAAGATTTATAGTGGTTCGGCCCCATTTATTGGTATTGACCTACGTCCACTTAGTATTTTTATTGATGTACTCTGAAACCTGCGATCAGCAAACTAGGGTTCACTGAGTTTCACAAGCTCCAAAGAGGGATAAAAAAGTTATGTATAAATACCACTAGTTCTCTCAGAATACAAATTATTCCATCCCCCTTAAATGAATCCCATGAGTCATATTTATAGGTTCAAGGATGTACATACGGGCCAATGGGCCGTGTTTAAACTTTGTTACAAGCATATTTGAATAATAACTGAAATCGTAATAGTTACACATAAAGAGGGTCAAATATCTTAGAAATATCTGACTTATAACTGTATTTGAACTCTAGTTTCATTACTACAATCAGACCTGGTCACATATGTCAGCACATCTTATGTCGTATTGTTCAGCATCTTTCTTGAATCCAATGAGCAACTTCTATTCTGGTCATTGATCGACCATACTGTCATCACTAAATAGTCACGTGATATCCACGTACACTATGATCGTGCCACATCAGCAAGCAAATATTTTTTGGCTAAACAATTGCCCCCCAAGTTTATTTTAATGTGATAAACATTTAATATACTTACTCGACTAAAAATTCATCTGACCTGTCACATCTGTCAGTACTTACTTTTCGACAAGGCAAGTAATCATGACTTTTACAGTTTGCCAGAAACGTTTTGACGGTGATCATGATTCCCCATGCATCGAAACTCTATTCCCATCTTTACCTTCTATTACTACCCCGAGCAGTATAAATAAAAGCCTCTTCTCCTTTTTTCATTTTTTACCCAAACCTTCTCTCTCTTCAAGAACTCAGAAAAACCTTCAAGAAAACCCAAAGACTATAGTGCGATTCGAGATGTCTTCGAGCAAATCCGAGCAAAACTTTCATGATTTCTCCTACAATCCGTACTCCAAGTAGGTTTTTTGAATCCATCCTCTTATCTTTGTAGAAAATTTCATGTATTCTGGTCTTGATTTACGAGTTTCCATAACTGGGTTTCTATTGTTCTTAAGAAATTTTTGGGTAACCGGGTTTAGGCAAACATACATAGAATAAGTATTCTAGAATAGGGATTTTAGATAGTATAAAATACTGGACAATGCTTAAAAAGCAATGTGGGGTATAGGTACACCGATTTCGGGTCTAAAATCGAAGTGAAAATTCAATTTTGAGTATTTCGGAAAAACTGGGGTTTTCCCGCTTGTTTTCAAAGTTGAAAAGTTATTCTAAAAAAAATTTCACATTCACTTTTTAATCTCTTTTTCCAACCAGCTCGCATGTTTATTGTGTTTTTATCAGGATGTTGCTGGTCGTACAAAAGCTTAACTTTTATACACGAGCAACATTATCCTTGCTTTTCTCTTTCTTTTATCTATTGGTCGTAGATTCTCGCTTCCCCTTTGCTCTTCTCAGATATTCATGCATGATCCTTAGGGAGGTGAGAGACCAATAGACAATGACCTTCTTGCTTTGCTGTTCGAGGATCAAGAACATCATTCCTTGCCTTTTCCTGAGCCTTCGGTTTTACACCCAAACCCTACAGCCAATCCTCCATACTACTCGTCACAAAACCAACCGAACATGGGTCGCGTCAAATACACTGCTCGTAGAAAAAGGAAAACCACAGATTCACCTTCCAACCAGCCTGCAACCAATGCAGAGAGTCCTTCAAGTGATCCTTAACCTTTAAACTTTTCACCACCAGATATCCAGCCCAAAGCTCGTCCCCGTGATGACCCTCGAGCAGTGGTAGACTGGTATATTGCCTCTCCTAGTGTTATATCGACCAAGATGGAAGAAAAATATCCCAAGAAGTACGGACTTCCTGTGATTACCCTGTATAAACCTACACCCGACCAGAGGGCAAACGTGCCCGGAGGTGCCTACAACGCCTGGTCAATGTATCATATAGAAACAGGGGCATTCTTGCCCTTGCATGACTTTTTCCGAGGGGTGACCAATTATTTCGATGTCGCTCCTTTCCAAATAACACCCAATGGATATAGAGTACTTTCAACACTCTATATCCTATACAACCATGAAAATGGCATGTGCCTACTCCGCATGAGATCAACTATCTGTTCGATCTCAAATCCAACCGCAATCAGAACAACACAGGGTTCTTCCATTTCTACCACCAGGAATCTGCTCGTACATTCCTGAGTGACATTACCTACAAGTCCAATGTAAGAAGGTACTTCCAAGAGTACTTCCTTACAACCGACTTGGTTGCCGACAACATGGCCTTCACATGAGGAGGTACACTTTCAATCTTTGGTTGACATTTATCTAGTCATTTTTTCTTCTTTCCTTGTCCTTAGCTGTTTTGTGTTGTATCTAGGTCCATGGTACCGACCAAACCCCACTCCAAAAATGAAGATAAGAGCCACAGCTTTGGCCAGCATGACGAATATAGAAAAAAGTGTCAAGGAGCTGTTCATGGAGAGCAATTTAAGGTTAGTCGGCCTATTAGAACCTCACCAGGTTGTGAGAGAATCCATCGCGGGGAGTGCCACTGGAAAGAGCACTGAAGGACAAGAAATCCCCGAACAGCAGCAAGATGTGTCACAACCCCAGAGGCGATGACCAACGGGAGTGACCATTCGAGAACCATCCCCTAACATTCGAGCAGCTAATACCCCTACCCAACATGGGAGGGGAAAACAAAAACTACCGAAATACACTGGCCCTATACTCGAATCTTCAGACAAGCACGGTATAGATTTCTCACTTATAAATAACTTTCCCATCCATTGTCATTTATTTAATAGGGATGGCAACTTTAAATTGACGACTAGTAGTTTTAGCTTGGACTTCTTCGAGGCAGATAGTGAGTGTAGCAGTAGCTCTTTAGATAATGTAGCAACCAGTAATAATAGTTCGGGTATACTACTTAGAATTTCTTTTTAGTTTGTTCCTTTATTGTGTCAAACTATTTCTTGACATATTTGCTCGTTTATTTTTTTTTTTGTAGTCATGCCATCTGACGATGCCTTCAATATCTACGCTTTTGCAGACGCTCCAGCGAGCAAGAAGAAGTCGAGCAGAAGACACCCTGGAGAAGGCAATAGGGAACCTTCAAAGAAAACGGCTCGACCAGAGGTCGCTCCTGCTCCTATTCCTTCCATATCAGCAACTCCTCCTCCTCCTCCTCGCACTGATCCTTCCACCGAACAAACGGGAAGATCTTTGGCTACAGAATTGTTGAGCAATACTTATAGCTCAACAAACGACAAATTGTAGAGATTGTTCAAGCATCGTCGCAGCCAGGAGGCCTTTGCATGTCTTCCTTTGTTGAAACCCAGCCAGGTCCTTGCTTGTGGGTTCAATGAACTCCTCAGTGTAAGTTTCTTCTGTATTGTGTTTTAGTCGAACAACATTTCATTTTATTAGCTTTAAAAGCTTCATTCTTCTATTGTTCGTCGGGTATCTTGACCATGAAAAACTGTTGTCGTTGCGCTGAAGAGGTCGATGCAAAACATGCCGAGGAGATCAAGGCATGGGAGGCCAAGGATAAGGCGGCTGAAGACAAAGTTGCCATTTTAACCGAGGAGCTGAAGAGGAGCCAAGAAGATCTGGCTAAGGTTGTTGCTGCCAAGGAGAAGTTTAAGGAAGCTTCCGAGCCTAACTACAAGGAAGCAGCCTAGCTTCAAGAGGATCTAGAGGCAAGCATGAACGAGGCCACTTGTCTAGAGGAGCGAGAGAAACAGCTCGAGGAGAAAAACTCCCAAAACTTGGAGAGGTTTCGAGTAGCCACCTTCAACTACTTCTACATGTTTTGGAAGAACAATCCAGAGGCAAACTTTGACTATCTTCCCGAGCGGGTAAAACAAGCTGAACTTGCCAAATGCCCTGCTCACCTAGAGGAGGAAATAAATGCTCAAAATGCCTCGGATTCTCCTGAAATTTCCTTGGCGACAGGCATCGATGGTGCTGAAGAAGAAGCTAGACCTTCAGTCGACCAACAGCCTAAGTAGGACCCTCATTCAACTGCACAATAAAAAAAAATTATTTATGTAATTAAAACACACAAACAATAGTTTGTGATGTTAAGTAGATTTGCTATCTAGGGCAGCTTTACTTTCCTTTTAATATTTTTAATTACATCCAAGCAATATTTGCTCGCGGTGTAAAGAAATTTCATTGTGATATTATAATATATTATCATTGCTATTATAACATTTGCTCGTATGATCGAACTTAGCATAACACTTTATTAAGATTTCACAAAATTAATTAAAAAAAAATTAAAAATACTCTAAGTGTCGTAGTATGCTTTCCCTTATTTTGCTCATGTGTTTACATATGTCTGTTGATATGCTTTGCTCCCTTAGCATCTTATATGCCCCCCAAGTGATCGAGGAGTCCAAGGTTCTCGGTCACTTTCCATGACCAATACTTGTTCGAACATTACTGCTCGCGTACTTATAATAAACAATCAATGATAATATAGCAAAAAACACACATAATGAGCAAATACTTGTAATAAATACAATAATTGGCAAGAATAATTGGCTGTGCATAGTCCCTTTTATTTCTCATAATAAAATGGACAAGATTCTTGTCTATCCGAGTGATCAAAAATTGATCTTACACTTATAAGCGACCAGCCATCTAATTGACCAGCCCTTGTTCACAAACTTGTAAAAATTAAAATTAATACAAGCCAACTCTTTAAAAAGAATTGTTCATTGGTAATACTTGCGCAGGTGTTCTCCATTCCAATAGCGAGGAATGAGTTCTCCATTTAAGCGAGCAAGTTTGTATGTGCCTGGTTGAAGAATTTCTTTAATTTGATATGGACCTTCCCAGGTCGGTCCAAGTACTCTAGCAGCCTGGTCGCGAGTGTTGAGAAAAAAACTTATAAGTACCAAATCTCCCACGTCAAACTTTCTTTCGTGTACTTTAGAGTTAAAATATCGAGCGAACTTTTGTTGGTAAGTTGCTACTCTAAGTTGAGCCTGCTCGCGCCTTTCATTGACCAAGTCCAAAGAATCCATTAATAACTGGTTATTTGCGCTCTGGTCGTATGTCAGCCTTCTATGTGATGGTGGATCTAACTTAACGGGTAGCATGGCTTCATACCCATATGCCAAGGAAAATGGTGTATGGCCTATTGTTGTTCGGTGAGATGTTCTATACGACCAAAGTACTTATGGCACTTGCTTTGGCCACGCTCCCTTTGCTTCTTCGAGCCTTTTCTTCAATGTATCCTTCAGAGTTTTGTTAATGGCTTCAACCTGTCAGTTGGCTTGTGGATGAGCAAATAATGAAAAGCTCTTCGTGATACCATGTTGTTTGCAGAAATCGGTGAAAAGGTCACTGTCAAATTATGTGCCATTATCTGAGACAATTTTTTTCAGCAACCCACATCGGCATACAATGTTTTTTACGAAGAAATCCAGTACTTTCTTGGTCATGATTGTTACGAGTGGCTCAGCTTCGGCCCACTTAGTAAAGTAGTCGAAAACAATTACAACATACTTGACATTCCCTTTTCCTGTAGGCAAAGATCCGATTAGGTCAATTCCGCAAACTTCGAATGGCCATGGGCTTTGCTTCTGTTTAAGCTCATTTGGGGTTGCTCGTGGTTTCTTGGAAAATCATTGGCACTTATCACACTTCTTAACGAATTCCATAGAGTCTTCGATCAAGGTAGGCCAGAAATATCCTTGTCGGAGAATCTTCTTTGACAAACTTTGCCCCTCAGCGTAATCTCCACAGAAACCTTCATGTACTTCTTGAATCAATTCCTTATCCTTTTCCTTAGAGACACACCATAATAAAGGCATTGAGTATCCTCGTCTATACAAGACTCCATCGATCAAAATGAACTGATCTGATTATCTTTGAAGCGTCCTTGCCTTATTCCTATCTGCTGGTAATAATCCTTGTTCGAGATATTATATGATGGGAGTCATCCATGTGTCGGACACTTGTATTATTAGCGAGGATTCTTCCGCTTGAATGCTTGGTGCCAATAAACATTTGACCGGTACTATGCTCAAAGCGTCAGCATCTTTGGCGTTTGCTAACTTGGATAAGGCATCGGCATTTGAATTCTGACCGTGAGGTACTTACTGGAGAGTATACTTCTCAAACAGTGCTATTAAATCCTTTGCCTTGTTCAAATAAGCAACCATCTTAAGACCCCTAGCCTCATATTCTCCAATAATCTGATTAACTACTAGCTCGGAGTCACTATATATTTCTAGTGGCTTTATGTTCATATCCTTGGCTAGTCTTAATCCTGCGAGCAGAGACTCGTACTCGGCTTCATTGTTAGAGGTCGTAAAGTTGAATATGATCGCACAGTGAAATCGATGTCCCTCAGGTGTGATTAAGATCAGTCTTGCCCCTACGTTGTGCTCGTTGGAGGATCCATCTAAAAACAGCTTCCAGGCAGGGGTTTGATTTTGAATATCAATCTCTATTGTTGGTTCTCTGGCAGGGAGTCCAGTAAATTCTGCAATGAAATCCACTATGGCTTGTCCCTTAACAGTTGCTCGTGGTGCATAGGAAATTTCAAACTGCCCCAACTCAACTACCCATTTTAGTAGTCGACCAGCAGATTCTGTTTTTTGTAAGACTTGCCATAGTGGCTGGTCGGTTAGCACTATTATGGGGTGATCCTGAAAGTAGGGTCGCAGTTTTCTAGACGCCAATATCAAGCAATAGGCCAAATTCTCTATGGTCGGATATCGTAGTTCTGCTTCCACTAGCCTTTTTCTTATGTAGTATACTGCTTTTTGAATGTTGTCTTCCTCTTTGATTAAAACAGCACTAGCAGCATATTATGTTATTGCTAAGTAGATGTACAAAGTCTCTCATTCAACTGGCTTGGAAAAAATAGGCGATTGTGACATGTGGGCTTTGAGCACCTGAAAAGCCTATTCGCACTCCTCTGTCCATTCAAATTTTTTGTTTCCTCTAAGTAGATTAAAAAAGGGGACACATTTGTCCGTAGACTTAGATATGATTCTAATTAGGGCAGCAATTTTTCCTATCAGGCTTTGTACATCTTTAACTTTGGCAGGTGAGTGCATCTCGATCAGTGCTTGAATTTTTTCAGGACTAGCTTCGATTCCTTGTGAGTTTACTATGAATCCCAAAAACTTTTCTGATCCTACACCAAAGGAACACTTTAGAGGATTCAACTTCATATGATATTTGTTCAAGAAGTTGAAGCATTCCTATAGGTCCTTGATGTGTTCACTGGCCTTTCTTGACTTGACTAGCATATCGTCTACGTAGACTTCCATGTTGTTGCTGATCAGTTCTTTGAACATATGGTTGACTAGTTGCTGGTAAGTCGCCCCAGCATTTTTCAAACGAAATGGTAATACTTTGTAGCAGTAAAGTCTTGTATCTGTTCGAAAGCTAGTGTGATCTTCATCAGGTGGATGCATACTAATTTGATTATGACCGGAGTACGCCTCCATGAATGATAAAATTTCATGTCCTGATGTAGCATCGACCAGCTAGTCGATTCTTGGAAGTGGGAAACAATCCTTCGGGCAGGCTTTATTAAGGTCTGTGTAATCCACGCACATCCTCCCCTTACCATTTGGCTTGGGAACTAGTACAGGATTAGAGACCCAAGATGGATAAACCGCTGCCCTGATGAATCCAATTTACTTCAGCTTCTCGACTTCTTCTTTTAGGGCTTTGGATCTATCTTTGTCGAGTAGCCTTCTTTTTTGTTGTACAGGTGGATGATTTTTGTCTATATTCAAGACATGGCTGATCACTACTAGATCTATCCTAACCATATCGTATGTGACCAGGCAAAGACCTCCTGGTGTTTCTTCAAAAACTCCACCAATTTTTTTTATGTTGTCTCTAAGTTTTTACCGACTTTCACAACCCTGGTCGGATCTTTCACTTCTAGTTGGACCTCCTCAAGGTCCTCCACAGGCCCAATGCTTTCTTCAAAATCCCCAAAGCAAGGATCTAAGTCCCCATCCTCACTTTGGGCAACGCCCTATTTGGTGACTTGTTCACCTAATTGGGCTTGCGTTTCATTTGCTACTAGCAACCTTTTTTCGGCTCCGCTTCCTAATCCGCCTCTTCTTTCCTTTGTGATCGAGGAATTGTAGCATTCTCTGGCTTCTCGAAGGTTTCCCAACACGCACCCAACTCCTGCATCGGTTGGAAACTTCATGGCCAGATGCCAGACCGAAGTTACGACTCGCAGATCAATGAGTATGGGTCTTCTAATCATAGCATTATATGCAGACGGATAATCAACTACTATAAAAGTAGCGAGTAATGTCCTGTTCGCATGTTCAGTTTCTACTGTGACTGGGATTCTGATCGACCCTGTTGGTGCTAGCCCTTCGCCGGAAATACCGTAGATGGTTTGGTTGCATGGCTCTAAACCTTGCACTGACATTTCATTCTTTCCAATGAATACTTATACAAAATATTGACTAAGCTTCTTGTATCTACCAACACTCGTTTTACCATCACGTTGGCGATCTCAACATCCACGACCAGAGGATCTGAGTGGGGAAATCAGACATGGTGTGCGTCTAACTTGGAGAAAGTAATTAATTCTTCCTCTGTTCGAGCTTTTTTGGGAGTTCGCTCCTCGACATTCAACATTTTGATGTCCTAATCGTGACATAGCGTTCTGGCATATCTCTCCCTCGCCTTACCACTATCACTTGCTATATGTGGTCCTCCACAGATGGTCAACAATGTATCAGCGACCGAAGTTGACTGTAAAGGAGATGAGCGTTGGTGTACAGGCGCCTGCCTGTTGCCTCCGTAAGCCTCCTGCTGAGAAGTTCCACCTACTCGTACATATCTCCTCAGATGTCCTTGTCGAATAAGGAACTCGATCTCATCCTTGAGCTGGTTACACTCGTTGGTATCATGGTCATAGTCATTGTGAAAACGGAAAAACTTAGTCGTATCCCTTTTGGATATGTCTTTCCTTATCGGGGTTGGTCGCCTAAAGGGAACGGTGGTATGACTGGCCTGATACACTTCAGCTCGACTATCGACCAGGGCAGTGTAATTGGTGAACCTTGGTTCATATCTATTTTGTTTGGGGGGCTTGCTATCAGATGTCGCTGATTCGGTGTTTTCCCTGTCTTACTATTACCTTTGTCGTTTTCGTTGGGCTTACCAGACCCATTGGCAGCTTTGGTAAAGTCTTGGAGACTTTCCTTCATTGGAAATCGCCTCCTCGAGTTTGATATATTTGTTTACTCGATCCAAAAATTCTTGAGCGCTCTTGACTCCATTCTTTCGCAGACTACTCGAGAAAGGAGAATGGCGTCGCACTCCAGCTGTGAGTGCCATCATCTTTCCCTCATCTCCAACAGTTTTGGCCCGAGTAGCCGCTCGCATTAACTGTTGGATATACTCCTTGAGAGTTTCTCCTTCCTTCTGTCGAATGTCGACCAGCTGATTAGCCTTTATTTGATGTATTCAACCAGCATAGAATTTTCCGTAAAAATCATTCACGAACATCTCCCAGGAAACTATACTGGCTGGAGGGAACTTGAAATACCATTCCTGAGCATATTTAGCCAAATTTGTAAGAAAAATCCTGCACCGAGCATCTTCTGACACCTTTTGGATGTCCATTTGTATCTCAAACTTGTTCACGTAAGATACTGGGTCTTCCCCTCCTGTGAAGTTGGGTAGAATTGGCATTTTGAATTTGCTTGGAACTTTTGCCACAATAATTTTATTAACAAATGGGGTGCCTTTTCTTCTATCGAACTCTATCTGGGACATTTTATTCCCAACTAGTTGTTGCACGACCTGATTCAATGCATCTATCTAAGCCTGTACAGCATCTGGTATTGCTGGAGTGGCCGGGGCCGGGGGGAAGTACTCGTCATGTCTTTGTCTTCGGTTATTGAGAACATCCCTTAGATCTTCATCCCTACGTCTCTGCTCGCTTGCACCTATTCTTTCAAAGACATTGGGTTGTTTAGGCTACCCCCCCCCCCCCAGCATTTTAGCTTATCGTTCGGTTCTCCATTGGCAGAGGAATTTGTTGTCCGCCTCTCTCCTTTTGCTGCCGACCATTGTTCCTCCTGCCAGAGTCCACCTCCTTATAATCATGGCCATCTCTAAATTGTGACCTATGATTGTGCGACTTGATGTACGAATTGTTCCCCTCTCTTCCTACTGGTACGTCTCGATAAACAGGGGGAGGCATGCATTGGTCGTTAGGTCCTTTGACATTACTATGTCGTGGGGGATCCCGGACTGCAGAGCCTGAGTCCACTTGTCTTCTGTTTCATGAGGGATGTTTTCCCCTGCCAGGAGGGTTCTGTTCCCCAACTGTCTGGCATCTAAGGCTTCTAGGATGCTGCTCGACCCTATTCCGCCTATGCTGCTGAACGTTATCTCGACCTGATGAAGAGGGTGATTGCTTCTCATTATTTTTGTCAAGATTTTGTGCTGGTCTTTTGCTGTTAAGCACTGGGAGGTTGCTCTGGTCCTTGAGGACTCCTTGGTTGTGGTGGATTGTGATGATATTGGGGACGCTCTGACTACGGATTTTGTTGAGGGTGAGAGCTGGGTGGCTGATCTGGTTAGGAGGTAGTTGCAGGTTATCCTCGAGCCAACTAAATGGCCGCTTCTAAAGCTATTATTCCATCTCTCTGTCAGCAATCCATGTCAGCTTGCCGCTCATTCAGTTCTCGGCGCTGCCGATCAATCTCCCTTTGCTGCAGCACCATCGTTGTTCACAAGGTTTCAACATCCATCTCTTCTTCTTCCAGTTCCACCTGTAGCTCGTCCTCCGCTACATCTTGTGGAGGAGGTTGACTCGGCATACTTCCAGATGTCTGCCTTGTCTGACCCGCTTTCCTGAAGGTTTTCGCCATTGTTTATCTTGAAGGTCTTAAGCTCAGCAATCAATGAAAGCACCAAAATGTTGACTGATGATTTAGCCAACGACACGGAGTCACTAAAACGATAAAGATTTATAACTGAATGCAAGAACTAAACAACACAAAGATTTATAGTGGTTCGGCCCTGGATATTGATAATGACCTACGTCCACTTGGTATTTTTATTGATGTACTCTGAAACCTGTGATCAGAAAACTAGGGTTCACTGAGTTTCACAAGTTCCAAAGAAGGATACAAAAGTCATGTATAAAAAAACACTAGTTCTCTCAGAATACAAATTATTGCGTCGGGTCGATGGGTTGTGTTTAAACTTTGTTTCAAGCATATTTGAATAATAATAGAAATCGTAATAGTTACACATAAAGAGGGTCAAATATCTTAGAAATATTTGACTTATAACTGTATTTGAACTCTGGTTTCGTTACTACGATCAGACCTGATCGCATATGTCAGCACATCTTCAGTCGTACTATTCAGCATCTTTCTTGAATCCATCGAGAAACTTTTATTCTGGTCGTTGGTCGACCAGACTGTCATCACTAAATAGTCATGTATTATCCACGTGCACTCTGATCGTGTCATGTCAGCTAGCAAATATTTTTTGGCTATACATATATATTTAACATGCAATATAGAATATTTAAAGCAATTTTTATCTTTGACAAATATTTATAATTGTGTTAGGTATATATATTTTTACCTTAAGTATATCTATTTTGGCTTAAGTTATATGTGTTTATATACTAATATAAATTTTCTTCTAAAATACTAAAAATGAAAATCATTTTGTAGGATGAATCACCAACAATGACCAGCTCATCACCATTGCAACAAGAACCTACTGATGTACAAATTGAAGTTGAGGTAATTGTTTGGTGGCTTGCCTTTGACATATATATATATATATTTAATTTAATGTTATACTTACTTTTCTAACAAACAAAAGTGATTGAAGGGAAAATTTCAATTCAAGTATATTTGATATATTTTTTTTATTGGGGCATATATATTTTCATTTGGTTCAATCATCCTTTTTGCTCTTATATCAATTGTAACCTATGGTATATATATTTATATACTTACCTTAATTTTCTTCTAAAATACTAAATTTTACCATTGTTTTTAGGAACAAGTGATAAACTGCTCGAACAAGTGATAAATTGGTCGATACATTCAAACAGTGTTCAATTGCTCGAATATTTTCCATATATTCTATGTGTTTCACGAGTGATAAACTGCTCGAACAGATTCGGTCAAGTAGTAAGTGACTAAGGATCTTTCAACCCTCAATCACTTGGGGGGCACATAGGGTATATCGGTATATAATTTAACACAGGCAATAAGAGCACGAGCTAAGATATCTGTTTTTAGGCTCACTTGTAAGTTTTTGAAGTCCAAAAAGGCCATTAAGCTAACTTGTTTGACAAAGCTTAAGTAACTTGGAATTTTTAAAAAAATTTAAGTTAGAAGCAAATATTCATGTGACAATAAACATTATGCTCATAAAATGTTAGAGCAATAAGAGTGTGAGAAAGTATAATTAGTATGGACTTATGAAATGTTTAGAATTTCTAAGTTAGAAAACTAAGTACTCATGCGAAAATATAAGGCATACATGAGAGTGACTTTGCTATTCACAAAAAACTTATAATGTTTTAAGTCTAAAAAGACTTAAATGTTTCAAGTTAGCTAAAAAAAGAAAAGTAAAGAGCAAATTCCAAACAGCTCGATCGTACGATCAAGAGTACATAACAAAACACAAAACAAAGTATGATAGAAGGCTGGTAGGACAACAACTTGTTTGGTCGGGCAGAAGCTTCTCTGGTAGGATGAGGGATCACTGGTCGGCTCTAGTAGGTTGATCAACCCCCTCCTCGGCATCAATTGCTTCTGGTCGGAATGATAGCGTAGGGGAAGCAGATGTAGTTCTGGCAGGATTAGCAGCTTCCTCAGCAGCCCTGGCCTCATATTTGGCGAGCTCCTCTGCCTTAATCTCCTAGGTGAGAAAGTCGAGGTTGAAAGGCTTGTTTAGCTTCCACACCTGATAAAAATAGTTGAAGCAGATCTCCTCGTAGCGAGTCAGATCAGCTGCCTTCTCCTGCTTCAGCTCCTCATTCTCGCGAATTAGTCCCTCATTCTCGCGAGCTAACCCCTCGTTCTCACGAGTCAGTCTGTCTAGCTGATCAGTCAGTGACTTGTTGGCTTGGGTTAGTTTGTCATTCCCATCAGCCAACCCCTTAAGAGACTCCTCTTGCTCAGCCACAGTCTTCTCTGACCGCTCCAACTTGGAATGAAGAGCATCCACCTTAGCTTAAGCCTCCACTAGTTGATCATTTAAGACCTTGATCAACTCCTTGTAGTCTACTGCTCGGTGCTGAGCATGACAGATGGTCATGATCGTCTGCATGAAAAACAAGAGGTTAATACAAAGCATGAACATAAGTAACAAATTATCTTGTGGTAGAGTACTTACATTCGCCAACTGAGACATCCCTCTGAGTCGAGGGAAGGATTCAAAGCCTTGAATCGTTGAAGCATCGTGGAGAGTCTGATCAACTGCCCCCCTCCCAATGGTACTAGCTGTGCGTAGTGCCTCGCTCGGGCTGGACGGACGAGTGGGGGTTAGGCTCGCTGAAGGAGGAATCGAGGAATGGGTCAATTGCGGGATTGTAACTGACCCCTCGGGTTGTCTCCCTTGGCTGGGCGGCACTGTCCTCGGGACCTTGCTCGAGGGAGTGGAGCCACTTCCTTCTCCAGACTTCCTCTTCGGGGCAGGAGGAGCATTGTAGTGCCTGAACATCTCCGGATCTGCAAAAGAGGAAAACACAATATTCATTAGAAAAAAATAAAGCAATATGTGGATAAGTATATTGCTACTATAGTTCTATTAATCTCATATCACCAAGTTCTCAAACATATTGCTATGACTACTAGACCTGAGTTAAGAATCTGATCGAGGAAGTCGTCCTCGTCTTCGGAGGATGAGCTCAGGTCCCTCTCAGGCTGGATAGCCTTTCCCTTCCCAGACTGGGCGGGAATAGAAGGATTGCGCTGATACTTTGGCTGAGGCTCCCTAATGACGAGATCGCCTGGTCTACGGGAGTGAGGAGATGGTCCAGGAGAAAATTGGTCAGTCACCACCTCAGTCCCAGCGTTGGACTGATCAGTCGCGTTATTCTCCTCAGTGGTACTCTCCATTGTAATGTTTTGGTTACATGGTAGTAGGCCCACCATCTGAAGGTTGTCCACAGTAACCAAAATTTTCACGTCTTTCTCCTCAATACACATGTTAGCCAAATCCTTTGCTCGCTTGAACATCTCTTGAGTGGGCAAGGGTTGCTTGAATGGACCCGCATGTGTAAAAGCCAAGTTGTTGGCTTTGATGTCTGATGTGAAAAAATACTCTGTGTAGTATTTCCCAGGGTTTGACTTGTGTGCGATGCCACAAAGGTATTTTACCCCCTTTTCCCTGTGAAAGAGGTGGAAAAAACCTGTATTCTTATGGCTTGGGTTGGTCCTGAAGTCAAACAAGTAATGTACCTCATGAGGAGTAGGCTCATCCCTGCCTTGCAGATAGTAGAGAATGTACAGCGCAGACAACGCCTGAATCCCGTTCGGAGCGATCTGGAAAGGGGAGACGTTGAAATAATCCGCTACAGACCGGAAAAAAGGGTGTAGTGGGATAGTCGCTCCTGCGTATATATGATGCCTGGACCAGGCACAGTATGGTATGCCAAGGCTGTTGGCTCTCTGGTGAGGGCGCGGACATATCACGTTCACCCCACTCAAACCCAAGGCTTGGATGTGTTTGTCGAACATCCCGGGATTGAGTTTTGTAGGCTTGGCGGTAAACTAAGAAGGTGTTTCTTCTCCTTCCTTCCTTGGTGTTTGGATGGCCAAGTGCTGGAGCTCGGTGGCGAAATCCTGGGTGATTCGTCTCCGAGTCTTGCTTGATTTTGGCACCTGAAGAGGTGGTCTCAAAGAAGCTGCAGTGTGGGCCTCACTGTGTTCCACCACTTTTTGCACTGCTCTTCGGGCAACTTGAAGATCTTGGTCTTGGGGGAGTCTATTGGACTTCTTCACCCTCATTGTCGACTGTTCAGCTTGATGAAGAAACTACTCTTCGTGAAGAAAGTACAAGGCTGAACAGGGAAGGATCTGCTTAAAGCGGCGGAGGCGATCCTCAGGAGTACGACTGATGGGAGACTTTGATGAGGAGTCGCTGCTTTGAGGGGTCTCGATTGACTGCGGGATAGATGTATCGGAGACTGTGTGGTTGTCACCTCCCCTATAGTCAAAGGGATTCATCTACAAAAAATAAAAATGGGGAAGTGAGTAACCATACAGATAAAATTCAACAAGAACAAAATTTATTTTTCTACTTAGAAAAATTTATCTAAGTAGTGAAAATATAGCATGCATGGGAAAAAATAGTTTTAGTGCCTAAAAATGCAAAAGGTGCTTAGAGTGCCAAGGAGGTGGCCGGTCGGGTGCATGATGGCTATGGTGTGTCCGAGAGGCCCACGTTGTGTCCGAGCAGATCTTGAGGCGTCCGAGGAGCTGGCATGCGCGTATGAGGGGCTGTGTCTAGGCATCTGAGCTGTTGGTGCCGAGACACCCAGGGATTCAAGGTGCGTCCGAGTGGTGCCGAAGGGCCTTGTCCGAGTGGATGGCCATCAGCTCCATGCATCCGAGAGGCCGAGACGTGAGCGTCCGAGCGGATGCTGGGGCGTCTGACCAGGAGCATGCGCGCATCCGAGCGGACCGTGCCTAGCCAGGGTGCGTGCCCGTGTGTCCGATTCGTGCATCTCCGAGGAGCCCAAAGCCAAGAATTCGATCGAATGCCCTTGGGACCGAGGGGCTGATGTATGGTCCGATCGGACCATACTTTTTACAAAGAAAAAAAATAATGGCCAAAAGGCCATACCCCAAATCTCACCATATTCCCTAAGTCGAAAAACAAAGCCTAAAATCCCTAACACAAAAACATTTTTTCACCCAAAACACACAATCACAAGATCAAAATGGGGAGATTGAAAGGTTTTCCAATGTTCTTGGGACCAAATATACCATCAAAAACCCAAAAACCCATATTCATGATTTAGGTTAAAATGACCTATTTTTCTTTAAATTTCTATGATATTGAAGATAATATTGGGTTACCCATAGTCCAAACAATATCAAAACATCCACCAAACACATTATATCTCTAAGATTCATGGGCAAATTCAAGAAAAAATCCTCTATAGAGATTCGGCCACTACATGTATTTTCATGAAATTTTTGGAAAAAATAACTCAAGTAAAGGTGGGAGAGAAGACTTACCCAACTTTGAAGAGCCCTTGGTTTTCTTGGAGAATGGTTGAAGAAATGGAGAGATTCACCTTGAAGATCTTTGCACTTTCGGCCAGGAGAAGGAAATATGGGTTTCGGCCAAAGAAAGAAGGGAAAAAGATGAGAGGGCTTTGATATCTAACTTTCTTGTGTGTGTGGGAATGTGTAAGTGTAGGGACCTATTTAAAGAAAAAAAATGGGAATTACCATTTATGTTTGGACCCTTGGGATTCCTGGGATATTTTTTCTCCCCACAATTATGAGTAGTTAATTGCAGTGATCGTGGTCTGTGGAGTTGTGGTCTGCTGCATGGGGGGAAGGTGAACATTTTTTTTTATATAGTGCCGTCAGCTGTGGAGAAAAAAGTTTATTATGTGAGACATCATATAGTAAACTTGGGGGGCAAATGTTATCCCCAAAATTTGAAAATGATGATGTGGCAATAGAAATGACAAGTGGCAAGGAATGGTTGGGTGACCTGGCTTAGGAGTAACCCAGTAGACCGATGAAGAATTTTGACTAGCCAGAGATGTGTCATTGCCGACCAGGTATGACCTTGTCCGATCAGTCACGTGTTTTTCTGCCCAGGCACGACCTTGGCTGATCGCTCATGACCATGTCCGACCAGTCAAGTGCATGTCTGCCCAGCTAAGTGCATATCCCAGTCAAGTGCACGACTACCCAGTCAAGAGCGTGTCTGCCCAGTGAAGATGTAGTCGACCAGCTTGAATGAGATATGGATCGACTGGATGGAGCAGGACTACGTCAAGATTCCCAAAAACGGCTTCAACAAGAATTGGTCTTGGCATACACGGGAATCTCTCATTTATCCCACGAATATAGTGTACTGTTACATTTTGAATATTAATGTAATTTAAATATAATGAGAATAATAAAATATCCCGATTATGGGGATATCATCTATACGATCCTGAGCCTATAAATACAAGGCTTATGGCATCATAAAGCGGACTTTTGGATTTTTGAACTTTTGATCTGAATTTTCTAGAGAGAGAGAGTACTTGTATTTGAGAGAATTCTTGTATTCTTGGAATCTGCACTGAAGAAACTCAGTTGACTCAGGTTCATCTGATCTTGAATGCAGTCTATAATCACAACTCTAAGTGGATTAGGCTATTACCATCATATTGGGGCTGAACTAATATAAAATCGTCTGTGTTATTTATTTTCTCTTGAATGTTTTATCGTTTTTGACGTTCACACGTCGTTGGCCAAAAACGCGGTCAACACATAGCAAGTTTCCTTTTCAGTTTATAATTTTCAACATAACTTGTAGTTCACTTTTATATACCAGATCAAACAACAAATATACTAGGCTACTAAATTTATGTATCATAAACTTGTCTTTTATTCTACCATAAACAATAGGGCTTGTTTTTTAATAGATATACTATAATTTTAAACTTATATACAACAATACAAATAAAAAATATATCATGTTAATGGACTTATATGCCATACAAGTTTTTTTTCTTCACTCATGCAAGTTATCTCTGATATACCATTAGACAAACTACAGATATACCAAAAGTTGTAAACTTATATACTATAACATATACAAAGACAAGCTAGTGATAATTGTGATATATTGTAATATAAATTATAGATATGTTATACTATTAAACATATATACCATAAGCTTTATTATTATTATTTTTTTATCATATGGTATAACATAAAACAAATAATATATAATAGATATAAATGTATTTTTTATTTTTTAAAAAATTAATTAATATGGACACTTTAATATGGTATACTACAACTCCAATAACATATATATCATGCTAATAAAATTATGGTTAAAAAAAAATATTTTTCCATAACATAAAGAAATTACCATTCATGAGCTCTAATAAACCATAGAAAAAAACATTCATATACCCATTTTAAAACTATATACCAATAAAATTATTTAACTTATATATCATAAACTCATTTTTTAATCTATGAGAAGCAATAGAGACAATGATATACTGTTATACAAATAACATATATACCATACTTTGAAACTTATATACCACGAATATATATACAATTTTTTTTTCTTTTTATAGCTAAATAAAATTAACCTAAACTAATATATCAGTTTCCAAAAAAAATATACTATAATATTAAACTCATATACCACAACATATATATACAAAACGATATACTTTAAGAAATAAATAATAGTGTTATTATTATTGGAAGTTAGTGGCAACTCTAATCCATAATGTTATTACCAGAAACAAGTTTCCTTTCTAAACTCTTATTTTTTTAACATAAACTAAATTTAATTCTAATATACCATAAAACAAACAATCAATAAGCAATAGAGGCAATGATATACCATTATAAAAATATCAGAAATACTATACTTTTAAACTTATATACAACAAATAAATATACCATTTATTTTGTTTTTTTCCTCTATATATAACATAGAGAAATAAAATTAACCAAAATTAATATATCAATGTTCACTATAGACATACTATTTTAATAAACTCATATACCACAACATACATATATATAGAGATGTATTGTAAGAAATCAATAACAGTGGTATATCGTAAAGCAAATAATAGGTATACCGATCTTGTAAACTTATGTGTCATACCAGATTTTTTTTTCTTTTGCAAGTTATACATAAAAAAAATACGTATACTGTAATATAAATAGAAGATATACCATGCTAATGATATTATGTACCATAAAAAAAATTTCTCTCCAGCTATTTCTATATCTGATATACTGTAACACAAATAACATATATATCGTTCTGATAAACTTATATACCATAATTTTTTAATATGTAATCAAAAGGAACAGGTGTTGTGATATACTACAATAAATAATAATATATATATAATAGAAAATAATATATGTACCCTATTTTGTTTTAATAAACCATAAGCAATAGCCACTGTTATATATCATAGTTCAAATAACAAATATACTTTTAAACTTATATACCATTTTAAATTCGATTACAAAAGATACCATAATGTATTTGAAACATCAAATCTAATTGAGATATAACACTTTCAAAGATAAATATCATCAATTACTTCAACACACTCATATTTCTAACATGACCTATAACCAATTGAATGTAGTTAAATTATTAGTGGAAAACATCCTGATGTTCCAAATCCAACAAATAGTAAAAAGTAGTAAAACTAAAGTGAATGTTTAATGAGAATGAACACAAGATTTCAGCATCTTCATAGATTTCATCTTCACAGGAATAGCATTTCTACATCTTTTACGATTGTGCCCACTTTCATTGCACCTACCACACTTGATTTGCCTCTTTTTTCACCAGCTGAAGGAATCCTCTTCTTTTTTGGTCTGCCAACTCTTCTCCTTACAATGGGTGGCAGCACAACATGATCTTTGACAATATCAGGAATATCCCAAAACTTTTGACTTCCCACTGGATGGATTACTCCATTATATGTGTTCACAAAAACATCTTTCAACAACAAATTCTAAGTTACCATCAACAACTTAGTAAATTTGATGACCAACAGAGTATACCTAAGTATGAATAACATTAATCAATATTGAAACATGTGCACTAAGGGTACTATATATATATTGTCCTTGGTAATAAATATACACATAGCTAAACAAAAGATATAGCTAAAGTTGACTTGCATTCATAGTTCTACTTAGATAATTTCGCTCAACAAACTGGCCTTCTGCCCATGTTGATAACCTTGTAAATGTGCTTGCTGCTTTCAAACGACGTGTATCAAACCATTTTTGAACATTTTGCCTTAAATTTTCCAATAAAGCTACAACTGATAGTTAAAAACAACATTAGATCAATATGTAAAAATAATATATATTACATACATATACATGCTACGAAAATCATATACCATAAACATTATAATTTTTTTTCTAGTTTAAAAAATAAAATAAACAATGCTTGTTGCTGCATCTTGTATATTTCTCAATATACCAATTACAAAATACAATATACCATAATAGAAAATGAATATACCAAACAATAGATAACAAACAAAAAATGAAAACCAGAAACAAAAGAAATAAATCTGAAACAAAAATATATCAGGAAAGTTTCTAACTTCTTTCCAAATGGAATTTAAGCTTTCGAATATATTTGAAGTCATAATGTTGTATCTTCTTCTAGTAGAATATGATCTAGCTCATTTCTCGTATCCAACTTGAAGAAGATATTCACAAATTCTTGGTTTGATAGACTCCATTTGGCGCATATAAAACTCAAAGTCAATCTTTAAATAAGCTCTTGAAAAATTCTCAAACAGCACATCACGTCCCTTGAACTTCAATGCTAATTTTAGCTTGTTCAACAAGCGATAGGTTCATAGAACATGTTCTGCATCTGGATACTGTTGTGAAAATTATTGCTATGCAAGTGCACGTATCGCAATTTAGTAATAATCTTGGTAAAACCAAGTATCGTCCTCAAGGACTGAATCACCAATTACCAATCAATTAATATTTTTGTTTCTATTTGGTCAATTAAACTTTGATTCTTGTAAAGAGGCAGAAGAAAATATAAATTGCAGAAACAATAATTAAGAATTCAATAAAAACAATAAGTAATAGCAAAGCCTTGAATTTAAATAATGAGAGAGTAATTAGGGCATTTAATCTCATCAACTATCCTCCTTATTAATCCCTAATACAAGTTACCAATTTCTTCTTCTTTTCTTCCTATTTCAATTAACGAGTTGACAAAAGTAGTTTATAATCATACTATGAATTATAAACTCAACCTAAGTGAAAATTTCCTATATTTTATGGTGAATTTAATCACAAAGATAGCATTAATCACAACGACTCAAAAGATAGTTACACAATTAATCTAGATACCCTCGTTCCAAATTATAATTATGTCTTGAACAACCAAAGAAAATTCAAATCGCACTTTTCAAATTTTGATTCAAAAACATACAGGTAATGACTATAGATGGCCTTTCAATAAGCATAGATTGCCAAGAATTGAAAAGAAGAAGAAGAAGGAATGATAATTGCATTAGTTCATAATATGGATTCAAACGATTCAATTAACATCCCTGAACAGAAAATTAGTTCACAACTGTCATCATAAACACAAAGAAATTCAAGAACAACATAAAGAAATAGATGAATAACAAACTATTCAGAATCCTCCTTGAGTGTTCTTCAAGCTTTTCAGCCACCAAAACTATATCCCCCTATTCCTCTCTAACCTCTTTTCAGTTTCCCCTTTTCTCCTCTTTAAAACCTATTTTTTCGTTTTTAAAAGAGGCGGGTCGTAGCCCTACTTACACCATGTCGCGGCTCGTGTCCTAATTTTATGAGAATTTGCACCTTTAAGTTGTGGCCCGTATCTTTGTTTTCTTGGGATTTAGCTCTGCAAAGTCGCGGCCCGAGCCAAGACTCTGAAACAATGATTCTGTGAAGAGGCTGGTCGCAGCTCTTACCTTAAGGAATTCTTCAATTCATTCATTTTTAAACCCGAAAAATCAGCAATGCCTTCAAATCATGTATAGATCCATCCTTTATTGAAAACAACACCAAAACTTGGGTTTTTCTTCTCTTTTTGAACTAATTTCCTCCAAGTATTCAAATCTTCCTTTTTATTCACTAAAACTGCAAAACAAACAAACAAAAGCGTAAAACCTTGAAATAAAAACGACATAAAAGACCTAAAACACCACCTAACCATGACATAAACTAGACTCAACAAACTCTCCCAAACTTAACATTTACTCGCCCTCGAGTAAAGATTGAATCTAAACTTAAATCATAACACACCACATACAGTTAAGCCTCCATATTATTCACATCGCATTATCATCATTCACAAAATATCAACTGCATTTTACAACCAGAATTTCAATCCGATCACTCTAGCAATTAACCTGAATGCCTCAATTGGAAATTAGAATATGATTTGCAAATTACAAAATGAACAATTAGAATACATCATACATGTCTCACTCATACCAACAATCCACTAACCAATATTCAATATGCTTGCATACTTGCCTTTCTCCACTAATGTCAACAACACATGTTTTGGAATCAACAGGACTTTTAAGGTTCATAACATTGTGGCTTAGGTAACGGTAGTTTAAAAGACATTTAAGCTTCATTATACCATAAGCACATCAAAAACCAACCAAACCAACCATCTTGCATTTAATAATCATCCCCCAATTCACCAACTTTCCAACAATTGAGAAATCACAAAACAATGCTCCAACATCACTTTATTTAATTATTTATCACTCTTTTTTTTTAAGTTGTACGCCCTAAATATCCACGGGTTATTAGCGAGCTGGAAAAAGGCTTAATTCTACCAGCCACGTGAAAGCCACCTACCCGGAGCTGCTGTTACGGGTCTCTACCTCTCTAGCTCGAGAAAGCCAAAGGTTTAGTGAGTACTAAGGCATCGGGTCTGCAGTGTGGACACCACGAGCTGAGACTACATCAAGCTCGGGGAACAAGCTTGAGCTGACACCTCCAATCCTTTATAAAGTCAACCACGCAATGTAAACGTGCATATATCATACATCACGTGTCTACTCCATTCCTGAATTCTCGGACACGCAGCATAAACGTGCGTGTTCAGACACCCCGCGTCTGGTTTGGGCCATGCGGCCCATTATCCCCCTTACCTATTGATTAGAACACACTTCATTGTCAGGTTTTAGGAATTAATCATGAATGTCGCAGAAGTGACATGATGGGTAAGAAGGTCACGGGATGACCTCCTTTGCCAACACCCAGGTGTCCTCTCCCTATAAATATGGAGACCCTAGGAGTTGCAATAGGTTGGCTTCTAATTTGTAAAGAAATACCCTGTAAAGAATATCAGAGAGATATCAATAATATTGGCTGGTGGACTAGAAGGATTTTAACCTTTGAACCACCTAAAAAAAGAATATGCGTTATAATTTTCCTTTGAGATTATTCATCTATTACGGTTCATCATTTAGCATTAATCCCTCTCCTTATTCATATAATTATCTGTTGCCGAAGAACCGCGTTAACAGTTTGGTGCTTTCATTGAGAGATGTTAGATTGGTGCTATCACAAATACCCAACCATGGTAGTCACTCGCTCAAGCCATGGTAACGAGGCGGACCAACGTGATGGGCAAGAGGCCCACCATGCCGCCATATCCGATGATCAGAACCCTGAGGTTCAGCAGCGGCTGGGCAAGCAACCAATGGGCCAGGAAGACACTGGAAGTTTGGCTCCCCGGCCGACCAATCCGAACCTGGATTTCTACACGGCGGTAGAAATGGAAAATGCACAGTTGGGGAGTCAGCTGGCGAAAGCAAACCAGCAGATTCAAGAGATTTTGGCCCGACTACCCCTTCTTACAACCGACGCTAACGTCGGAAAGAGGCATGGTGAGACTCATAAGTCCCGCTGGGGTAATTGGTCCAGGCCCAGTCGGTCGGTCAGACCCCCAACATCAAGTTCTACTCCCACGTTGCACCACCAGGAAACCACATTTGAGGAACTTCCTAGGGCCGAGCAGCAATTCAGCCGATCGGTCCGGACCTCAACTCCTAGTTCACTTCCGCCCTCGAGCGCACCCAGGAGGGCTCGAGGAAGCTCGCGAAGGAGAACCAGGGAGGGTTCGAGACGACAGCCCGCCCTAGCTAGCCGTCCTGTACCCCGCTCAGACCGCCAAGCACAGGACGTGGAGGATGGTAGAGCGGAGCGACCGTGACCTAGCTTGATCCGCCTTGACGGGACTAGGATCGCATCCCTAGTCAGGCATCCTCCTTCACCAATAAGATACCCATCTCCTCCCTGTCTAGTCCGAGACATTCTGGCTCATGGGAGCAGCAGGAGAAATCCTCCTTCCGTCTGACCTTCCCATCATAGTAGATCGCCCAGAGAAGTCCCGAATCCTCACCCCCAGCGGCGGGCTCCGAGCTTTTCAAATGGAAGTTATTGGACCGGAAGTCGTCGAAGTGGCATGTCCGGCGGAGACCTGCGCCATCGGTTGAGCTCGACACAAAGCCCTCAAGCCGTCCCGAGGGGCGACCTCCGAGATCGTCTAAACTCTTAGAGAGGAGACTGAGTTGGAAATGGCAGTCATGCTCGCCAAGGGGAAGGCCTATCTGAAGTATGTGACAGTGGGAATGTCCCACATAACATATCTCAAGATAGGAGGGACTACAACCCGCCTAATACGTACAATGGAACTGGAGCTATTGAACAGCCCCAGAATAACCAAGGAAGCAAGGACTAGACCCTTGAGCGTCTGGATCAGATGGAGGAGCTGATGAGGAAGCTCTTGTTGGAAAAAGAAAAAGATGAGTATGATTCAAGGGACGAACTCGTGCTCTTCGCCCCCAGCATAGCAGCAATAGCGTATCCGCCTGGTTTCCGTATGCCTCACTTGTCCAAGTTCAACGGAGACGGGGACTCGTCAAATCATCTGGGTATGTTCAACACCTTGATGATGGCCCACAACATCGGTCCCGAGTTGAGATGTTTAATATTTCTTTCCACCTTGACTGGGCCGGCCAGGCAATGGTTCAAGCAGAGTAAAAAGCAATCCATCAGCTCATGGAAAACCTTTTCTGCTGACTTTAAGAGGGCATTCCGAACTTCTCAGGTTGCCTGCGTCAAGGCCGACACCCTGGCGAACATAAGACAGCAGCCCGACGAGCCTTTGAAAGCTTACCAGAGCAGATTCATGAACGTCGCTGCTCGAGCCAGGGATGTAGAAGACAGCTCCAAGCTCATGGCCTTGAGGACTGGGATCCTCGCCGGAGGCGAACTCTGGGAAAAGATACAGAGAAAGGGAGTCAGCACCGTAAACGAATTCCAAAATAGGGCCCAAGGATGGATAAACCTGAAGGAGGCGCAAGAATCAGCTGCGGGAACCAGCCAGACCCCTGAGCAGCCCGCTTGAGTAGGAACGGATGTCGTGGCAGCGACACAAATCGTTACGCAGAATAACCAGTTTGGTGGAGACAAGAGAAAAGGGAGCAGCGAGGGCGGCTAGCACGACCCAAAGAAAAACAAGTCCGTAGAAAAATTTAAGCCAGTATACGCGACTTATACCGAGCTCACACACATAAGGGAGAACATTTTCCTAGTAAACTTTGCTCACCTCCCCTGGAAGAAGACGGAACCGTTGAAGCACCAGAAGGGTAAGCGAGACCCCTCCAAGTTTTGTCGGTTCCATAACGACAATGGCCACATCACCGATGATTATAGGCACCTGAAGGATGAGATCGAGACTCTCATCAGAGCTGGACCCTTGGCTCAGTATGATCGGAATAGAGTTTCCGCCGGCCATCCAGCTTCGGAAGTTCCGATAAGTCAGCCCGGGTCTCAGATAGATCAGGACATCCCTCCTCCGGTGATAGGGGAGAGATCTTCACGATCTCCGGTGGCCCCCATCTGGCTGGCACGAGCAGAGGTGCCCAAAAGAGATACGTCAACAAACTTAAGGCTCATAATGGAGTGGAGTTTGTCCCTGAGCAGCATCTACCCAAACAGCAACGATTGGAGAGGCAACCAATTATATTCACCGAGCAAGATGCCATCCACGTCCAGTTCCCTCATAACGACCCTCTGGTCATAGCCGTTCAGCTCGCTAACCAGAGGGTTAGAAGATTGCTGGTCGATAATGGGAGCTCGGTGAACCTACTGTTCTGGTCTACGCTGGAAAAGATGGGTTTATTTGTCACCGAGCTGAAAGCCACCTCCATGATGCTATACGAATTCTTTGGAGAAGGGTGGGCGGCAATAGGAACGATCGAGCTGGTGATCACCTTGGGAGAGGGACCTCGGATAGTCTCGAAACTCCTCGAGTTTGTGGTCATCGATTGTCCCGCCGCATACAATGCTATTTTGGGCCGACCTACATTGATAGCGTTTGAAGCCATAACCTCCATCCACCACCTCGTGCTAAAATTCCCCTTTTCCTTGGGGTATGCACGGTCCGAGGTGATCAGCTTGCTACCAAGGAATGCTACAGCATTTCTATGAAGGGGAAATTAAAACCCAGGCAGTTAACGATGACCGTCCAGGACGGGAATGAGGAATCTCAGGAACTTGTGTCTAGTCCTGAGATTGAAAATCCTCAGAGTGCCAAAGGGGAGAAAATCATCTTAAATAATGATATCGACCCCAGAGTACGTGAGGATAGATCCATGCTCTAGGCCATTGAGGAGCTCGAGGAGGTAAGCATCGATCCACAAGATCCCTCGAGGGTGGTGAAGCTCGGGAAAAATCTATGTAGCGAAAGGAAGGCGGAGCTGATTAAGTTTTTGCAGGAGAATCTAGACATGTTCGCCTGGTCTCATGAAGACATGGTAGAGATCAGTCAGAGCGTCATCATGCACACCCTCCACTTGGATAAAAGCGTGCCTGCAAAATCCTAGATGCAAAGGCGCCTAGGAACAACCTGAGCTGAGGCTCTAGAAGAGGAAGTAGCCCGGCTCCTAAAGTGCGGCTTTATTCATGAGGCAAAGTTCCCAGTCTGGGTCGCCAATCCAGTATTGGTCCCGAAGCCCAACGGGAAATGGCGGACCTGCATTGACTTCTCCGATCTGAATAAAGCCTGCCCCAAAGATTGCTTCCCCTTGCCAAGGATCGACCAATTGGTAGACACCACGGCGGGGCACGAGCTCATGTCCTTTATGGATGCATACTCAGGCTATAATCAGATCGCCATGAATCCAGCAGACCAGGAATACACTAGCTTCATGACCCCAACTAATGTTTATTGTTACAGGGTCATGCCCTTCGGGTTGAAGAACGTCGGAGCTACATACCAGAGGTTGGTAAATAGGATGTTTGCCAACCAGATCGGGAAGAACATGGAAGTGTATGTTGACGACATAATGGTCAAGTCGAAAACTGCCAATAACCATGTTTCCGATCTGGAGGAATACTTTAAGATATTGAGAGAATATGGCATAAGGCTTAACCCCCAAAAATGTACTTTCGGGGTCGCGTCAGGAAAATTCCTAGGTTTCATTGTCAATACCAGGGGAATAGAAGCAAACCCTGATAAGATCTGATTGCTACTCGAGATGCCCTCACCTCGGTCGTGAAAGGACGTTCAAAGTCTGAAAGGAAGGGTGGTGGCCCTTAATCGGCTTATTTCTAAATCTACCAACAAGTGTCTGCCATTCTACAACCTGCTCCGGGGGAACAAGAAATTCAAGTGGACCGAAGAATGCGAACGTGCTTTCCTCGACCTGAAAGCACATTTGGCCGAGCTGCCCGTATTATCCAAACCAATGGCAGGAGAGCCTCTTTTACTTTACCTAGTTGTCACGGAAGATGTAGTTAGCACCGTCTTAGTCCGAGAAGAGGACCGATCTCAAAAGCCAGTCTATTACATCAGCAAGAGGCTTCTCGGAGCTGAATCTCGGTATCCGTTGATGGAGAAGATGGCTTTTTGTCTCATTACGGCCTCCTGAAAGCTCAGGCCATATTTCCAGTCCCACTCGATACACATCATAGCCGATCAGCCTTTAAGGCAGGTTTTGCAAAAATCTGAAGCATCGGGACGTCTGTTGAAGTGGGCTATAGAACTCAGCCAATTTGAGATTTTATACATATCACGAACTGCAATAAAAAGCCAAGCCTTGGCTGATTTTGTGGCAGAGTGCACAGGATTCCAGGAAGATCCTGTAGAAGAATCAGCCCAGGCCTCCTTAGCCCAGGCCTCATGGAAGGTCTTCGTAGATGGCTCGTCTAACGAGAACAGGTCCGAGGCTAGAATCATATTGATATCCCCAGAAGGACATCGATTCCACTCGGCGTTGCGATTCAGATTCAAAGCGTCCAACAATGAGATTGAATACGAAGCTTTACTAGCTAGGCTAAGGGTGGCCCAGGAGCTGAAGGCCAGCTCCATCTAGTGCTACAGCAATTCCCAGCTTGTGGTAAACCAAGTGTTAGGGGAATACCAAGCATGGGGAACCAAGATGGCTGCTTACCTGGCCAAGGTAAAGAAAGAACTATCCGCATTCGAGCGCGGATCAATAAAGCTCGCTACCTCAGGTGAGACGGAGACTTTGGGTTTAGTGCCGGTAGAGTTCTTGGAAAGACCAAGCATTGAGGAAGTCGGGGTGGAAGTCGAGATGATCGACGCCAGACCGACCTGGGTGACTCTCATCCTCGAGTATCTCATAGCAGGAAAGCTACTCGAGGAGCGAACTGATGCAAGGTGGGTACTTTACCAGGCACCAAGGTATACAATGATAGATGGGACATTATACTGGCGTGGGCACTCTTCACCTCTCCTACGGTGGGTTCTGCCAAGCGAGGCGAAGACCATTTTGCAGGAGGTGCACGAGGATTTCTGCAGAGATCATACTGGGGGGCAAAGCCTGGCCCTAAAGATATTAAGGCAAGGGTATTACTGGCCCACTCTGTCAAAGGACTCGATCTCCTACGTCAAAAAATGTGACAAGTGCCAGTGATTTTCCACAGTTGCCCGAGCTCCCTCGGTCGAGCTAAAGATGATCTCGTCCCCGTGGCCATTCGCGATCTGGGGAATTGACTTGGTGGGTGCCCTCCCTACTGGAAAAGGAGGAGTTCGTTACGCAGTGGTGGCTATCGACTATTTCACCAAGTAGGCAGAAGCAGAGCCCCTGGCAACGATCACTTCAAAAAGAGTCCTTGACTTCATGGTCAAGAGCATTATCTGCCTATTCGGGCTGCCAAAGAAGATCGTGTCAGATAATGGAAAACAGTTCGATAGCGACCTCTTCACCGAATTCTGTGAAAGGCACGACATTGTTAAAAGCTTCTACTCCGTGGCCTATCCCCAGACCAATGGGTAGGTCGAGGCCATCAATAAGACACTAAAGGCAAGCCTTAAGAAAAGACTGGACGAAGCCAAGGGAGTCTGGCCAGAACAGCTCCCCCAGGTACTGTGGGCATACCGGACCTCGCATCGAACGTCGACGGGTCATACTCCTTTCTCCCTGGCTTTTGGGTGTGAGGCAGTCCTTCCTGTTGAAGTAAAGGTAGCCTCGCATAGAGTCCAGGCATTTGACCAAGACCGCAATGATGAATTTCTATGCGCGTCCCTCGACTTGATTGACGAAAGACGAGAGGATTCACAACTACAGCTTGCGCATTATCAACAAAAGATCACTCGTTATTTCAATTCAAAGGTTAGGAAACGCGCCTTTAACATTGGCAACCTGGTCCTCAGAAGAGTCTTCCTAGCCCGTAAGGATCCCAAGGACGGAGTATTGGGACCGAACTAGGTAGGGCCCTACCAGATAACCGAGGTCATAAAAGAAGGAACCTATAAGCTAGCTCGACTTAGTGGAGAAGCAGTCCCAAGGACTTGGAATGCTATCCAGATGAAGAAATATTATCAATAATATCTTTGTAAGGCTTAATCGGAAAGGCCATCTTTTGTTTATTAAGTAATAACAGCTAATCTTTTACATTATTGTATATGTTTGTGGGTGTAAACTCAAGCAACCATGAAAGACCCTTCCCTGCTTACTTGGGGGGCATATATCCCGGATATAACCAGGTCCTAAAACTTAGAAGTTAGTTCAAATTGATTGATCAATGTTTTTCTTAAAAAGCACGAGATATCGATAAAGAATTAACGCGATCTAAGTTTTCAAATTAATATCCTGGATATAACCAGGTCCGAAAACTTAGAAGTTAGTTCAAATTGATTGATCGATGTTTTTCTTAAAAAGCACGAGATATCGATAAAGAATTAATGCGATCTAAGTTTTCAAATTAATATCTTGGATATAACCAAGTCCTAAAACTTAGAAGTTAGTTCAAATTGATTGATCGATGTTTTTCTTAAAAAGCACGAGATATCGATAAATAATTGACGCGGACTAAGTTTATTAAATTGATATCTTGGATATAACCAAGTCCTAAAACTTAGAATTTAGTTCAAATTGATTGATCGATGTTTTTCTTAAAAAGCACGAGATATCGATAAAGAATTGACGCAAACTAAGTTTATTAATTTAATATCCTGGATATAACCAGGTCCAAAAATTTAGATGTCAGTTCAAATTGATTGATCAATGTTTTTCTTAAAAAGCACGAGATATCGATAAAGAATTGACACGAACTAAATTTTTAAATTAATATCCTGGATACAACCAGGTCCTAGATCTTAGAAGTTGGTTCAAATTGATTAACATGTTTTTTCCTAAAAAGCATAAGATGTCAATCACAACCAATAGAAACTAAGTTCTCACCAAATGCACTAAAGAGAAGTAACAGTAAGGTCGAGGCAAAAATATGTAAATAAATTGAAATAAAGTTGGGGATACCAATTGTTTTGAGGATAAAAACCTCGTGATGAAAAATTACAGAAAAAAAGTAAATGATAAAGGGAAAGGAGCACAAATCCTAAGCCCCGCTAGGCTGCTCCGATGAAGTCACCCCCTCGGCATCCTGCTCGGTTGTGGTGGAAGTCTCCTCGGTCTCGGAGGGCGCCTCTTGTTGAAGGCGAGCTTTGAACTTCTCCAGGAAGGACTCCCACACGTTTGGCCCCAGAAAGGAGAAGTCACCATCCGGGTTGAAGACCCAGCAATGGTACAGCATGGCCTCCATGGAAGAGCTGGAGGATGCCCTCTCCGCCTCAAGGGCAGCCTTGGCTTCTTCAAGCCCCACCTTCGCGGCGTCCAGGGCGACCTTGATAGCCTCGGCCTCTAGCAGTTTGGTCCGAGATGCCTCCAGCTCGGCCTGCACAGTCGCAAGGGCGGCTTTCGCATCCTGCTCCCGTTGCTGAGCGAACGCGAGGGCGGCCTAGACAGCCTGATGCTCGCCCCTGATCTCTGCAAGCCTGTCCCTGGACCGAGATATGCTCTGGTGGAGGGCCAAAACCTCCTGCAAGACGAAAAGAGGTGAGGCGAGTGCCTTAGAAATTAAGCAGAAGGAACCAATGGTAAAGCAAACTTACCGTGAGGGTCATCCCCAACGAAGACTCCATCACGTTCTCGGGGCTCCTCGTCTCGATCTCCCGCAAGTCCTTTGGGGTGGCATTGTAATAATGATCCACCGTATAGCTCGCGGTTTCGTAAACCATCCCTCGAAAGGCCTCGGGGATTTTCTCCAAGGCCTGAGTGTTGACTGGGATGCGCACAGTGGGAGCTGGTGTTGCCAAGGTCCCGGTTGAAACCTCATTTTCCCAACCAGGCACAGGAGGTCGCGGGGGAGGTGGAGCCATCTTCTCTATTGCAGGAGGGGGTGGAGGCACTTTCTCTGTGGCAGACGGACCCTAGATTTTCCCCTTGGATGAGGACTTGGAGGTAGACCCGACAGCTTTCTTCGCCAACCGGAGCCTCTTCACCAAGGGCCCAGACAGCTCAGAGGAAGGGTTTCCCCCTAGGAACATAGATCCAGATCGTTACCCTCGGGCTGCAACATTTCCTCACCTGAAACAAGGACAATAAGTCGTCAGTACACATGTAAAAATATATGATTGCAGAAGCTAAAGTATGTATTGAAAAAGGGTCCTACCCTCCGAGCTAGAGGAGGAATCTATTGCCATGACCTCCGGCCCCGGGGCTTCTACGGGGGAGTCTAAGATGATGACTTCACGGGTGAGAAGAGGCTCTGGATCCGGATCCGCCTCAGGACTAGACTCCTCTACATATTGCCTAAGACCCGGAGCTACTACACCCTCCAGAAGGGAGGGCCACGACCTAAGATTGGTCCCGTACTCCTCAAAAAAGGCCGACCCAAAAGGCCAGGGTATTATCTACTACTACAGTACCCCTAGGGCGGCCCATATCATAACGCAACATGAGCTGGTCAACACATGGGAGTAGAGTGATGTTGAGGTCTGGGTCATTTTGGTGGCGGTGAACGAGTTGGCCGGGGTTAAACCTAGCAAGCCGTAGGTCTGCGGTGGCCCTGTCTATGTCCCTAAATAAGTAAGGGTTACCTTGGCCAGATGGGCCGACTGCTGCACCGGACTGGGTCCTCTCTACATTGATCTCCTGGGCGACCTCTAGAGCCCGCTTCTAGCGCACGACGGGCACCTTGTTCTCGTCCTTGTCCGCAGCCCCCTCCTCAGGGATGGGTGCCATCTCGCGAGCAGCGAGTATGGTCCACGGCCTCCTCAAGGCCAGAGTTTGGCCTGGGGAAATTAACTTACACGCCAGCATCATCTCATCAGACACGAGCTGGCAATAATCTTTTTCACTTGGGGGGAGCCCCGCCAAGGTTGTGTATGGACCCCCAAGGGTTACTGACTTATCCTTCCTTGCGAAGATAGCTGCATGATAATTTTTAAGTCAGCAACGAATGGAAAGACATTAGTCAGCGACAAGCTAGCGAGCTAAAGTTAAGGGGAACTTATGGGGACGGTTGAAGTAATGGTATTCGCAATTGCGAAACCCCTTTGACATGAAGAATTGATCCTTGAAGTCATTGGGGTGGCTGGGCAGCTCGATGATCGCAGCCGAATTGGGAAAATGGGTCAGGTAGTAGAACCTGTCACCTCGCCTCCGTTGGTCCGAGCTGGCTTTGAGGCAAAAGAAGTAAAGGATGTCCGCCGGCGTGGGGACCTCCCATTCCTGCTTCAGGAACAAATACTTAAACCCCGCTAACAAACGGTAGGAGTTAGGGGGGAGCTGGAAGGGGGCCAGCTTCACGTAATTTAAAAAAATTTGTGAAGTACTAGTCCAGTGGAAGGAAGGCCCCAGCCTTGAGATGCTCATCGCTCCAAGCAGCGTACCCCTCGTCGAGCGGCGCGTAGCTTCGCTCGCCTTCAAGGGGAGGTCGGGCATCCAGAGCGCCCCTCCCTATCTCAATATTATGGGAAAGCATAATTTTGTTAACTTTCCCCTGGGTGGTGACCTTCGAGGCGATCCTCTCGGCCTCAAAAAAGGCGTCGGGCCCCACCTCGACCTCCTTCTCCATGGTGGGACCAAAGTTGGGGATCGGGGAGTTTGTGGCCAGCTCTTTCCCTTTACTAGCTTGCTGGGAAGACGAGCTGCCAGCACTCTTCTTGGATGCGCTCTTGTTGGGTGCCATCTGGTCGCCTAACTGACAAAGAAGAAATTTTATAAAAGGCGACCTAAGCATAAGAAAGAATCTAGCGCGAAGGGTTTCCTTTACACGGGCTGAGGTAATCCCAGCTCGCAGAGAGTGAGAGCACGCAGTTCTACGAACACGTGCCTGTGCTCCCAACGGGTCCCCGATTGCTCAGGATCCGTGTGTCAGGAGGGTCAGGATAATTTTTTCCTTGGAAGGAAAGTTTCGAAAGGCAAAACCACCTGTGAAGTGTGTCCCCTAAGCTACCCGATTTTCGCACCCTAGAAACTTGTTGTTCCAAACAGGCATAAAAAATTTTACCCAGAAAAGCACCCCATAACTTTGTCCTATGTGTCATGTTCCTAAGCATCCTCTTTCCTACGGTCGATACCCCTAGGATAAAAGCCTACGCCCAAAATTCCAACAAAGAAAAACAAAAGACAAACACCCTACTGCATGCGTCTAAGAAGAAAGTTTACCTAAACAAGAGAGAGAAAACATTTAAAGCATGCAACAAACGGAGGACTTACAGAAATTTTTTGCTGTATGAAGGGTGAAAGGAGCGTCTGGGTTGAAACCCTGTTGGAATCACTGGTACCAGAGTCACGGAAGAGCCTTCGTACCTGAACCTCTGGAATGTTGGGAATAGTGACCAGAAGAAGGAAAGGGTTTTGAGACTGAGAAGAAAGAAGAAGAGGAGAAAATTTTCAAATAAAAGGGTGGCTCATGCAAAAGGTGGCCAACCTTATATATACGCAAAAGGCCAAAGGATGAGGGCCATTCAATTGTCTTGATGTAGGATACGAGGATCACTACTCGAAAGACGAAACGATGGCCGAAGATAGGCTAGGCCATTTAATGCGGTTCTCGGAAGACGGACCGTCACCAGCCACGATGCTCCACGTATTCGATACCAACGTAATGGGCGGGATATGAAGAGTCCACAAAGAAGCCTAGAAGCCCCCGATGTGGCCCCAGGAGACGTCATATGCCACGAGAAAGAGCTTGGGGGGCGAATGTACGCTCTAAATATCCACGGGTTATTAGCGAGCTGAAAAAAAGCTTAATTCTACCAGCCACCTGGAAGCCACCTACTTGGAGCTATTGTTACCGGTCTCTACCTCTCTAGCTCGAGATAGCCAAAGGTTTAGTGAGTACTAAGGCATCGGGTCAACAGTGTGGACGCGACGAGCTGAGACTACATCAAGCTCGGGGAACGAGCTTGAGCTGACACCTCCAATCCTTTATAAAGTCAACCACGCAATGTAAACGTGCATATATCAGACATCACGTGTCTACTCCATTCCTGAATTCTCGGACACGCAGCATAAACGTGCGTGTTCAGACACCCCACGACTGGTTTGGGCCATGCGGCCCATTGTCCCCCTTACCTATTGATTAGACCACACTTCATTTTCAGGTTTTAGGAATTAATCATGAATGTCGCAGAAGTGACATGACGGGTAAGAAGGTCACGGGATGACCTCCTTTGCCAACACCCAGGTGTCCTCTCCCTATAAATATGGAGACCCTGGGAGTTGCAAAAGGTTGGCTTCTAATTTGTAAAGAAATACCTTGTAAAGAATATCAGAGAGATATCAATAATATTGGCTGGTGGACTAGAAGGATTTTAACCTTTGAACCACCTAAAAAAAGCATCCGCGTTATAATTTTCCTTTGAGATCATTCATCTATTACGGTTCATCATTTAGCACTAATCCCTCTCCTTATTCATATAATTATCTGTTGCCGAAGAACTGCGTCAACATAAGTCTTCTTTTTCCTTTTCCCTTTTCTTTTTTTCCGAATGGTATACATAAATTAGTGATGTTGCAAGAACTTTTACATTTCTCTCAATCATTAAAACACATCATTTATCCACATTTCGACAATTTCACCCAATACAATTCTTTCCCCCAAACTTATTTCTAAGCTTATGGGATAAGGACAATGGAAAATAATAATAGGTACATTTTTGGCTTAATAGTGTGGTTAAGCAAGTTAAGGCACAAAGGGACAAACTAAGGATAAAATAATATCGGTAAGCTTGAAAGGCTCAAACGTTCCAAAAAAATTGCCTAGATCATTTTCCAACACACATGTCATCAAGGATTTCGTCTCAAAAGACAAGCAATGTAAGTTCTATCATATTCCATAATTCATTCCTCATACCCAAGTAAAAACATGTATAACATATCCTAATTACTCACGTTTACACAACATGTTAAAATTTCCAAGAAGCATTAAAATTAATCCAATGAGTAATCAAACCAAGCCACGGCTATTCACACAATCTCTATTTCATAAGTGATGATTAACGACATTATTAAAGAAATTTCATTAGGTTAACTTTTTGACACTAAAGACAAAACTAAAATAAAAACATTAAACTAAAAGGAAAATAAAAATGAAGTAATAATGATAAGCCCCTTCCCCAAACTTAGAGTTCACATTGTCCCTAATGTGACATGAAGACCATGGAGAGAAAACTTACCTCAAAAGACTTGCCACATTAGTATAGCGGTGGTGGTGGTGGGTTGTATGGGTGAAACTGTGGTGGAGCAATAAAGTAGTGTTCATCCGCAGAACTCATAGTCCACCTAGTTTCCAAAGCATTCAATTCTTCCACATGAATACGCCCATACTCATTCTTTTGTACCATGTAATCATTGTAATGTTGATGATGCGCTTGATGCGACTGTATTAAATATTGATTTTGGCGGATGATATAATCCAGTCGATCATGCGTACGCTGAGTGTGGTCATCAATAGGCCCACCGAGTGCCAAATGTGATGTGGGGTTACTAGAACCTGCACCATCAGCCCCTCCTCGTCCACAGGGTCAGTGTCAGTTGCTTCATTGGCCCTTCAACGCTTATAATGCTGCCCATGTAACGCCATAACTCCAGGGACCGTTACGGTGTGCCTTGTAAATAGTGTTAAACTCGCTAATTGAGTCATTTGGCTAAAATCGTGTAACTAAGTATGATTAGCGGTTTAGGGATTAAAATTTTTGGTTAAGATATAACATTTAGTATATACATTGGGATCCCAAAAATATAATTTAAAGGTCTATTACAAGAAAATATTTACATCAGGCCGATCTAAGCGACAAAACAGGGTTTAACCCTAGTTCCTCTTCAAACCTCGGCCGTGGTGGTTGAGCAGTTGCATATGTACACATCATCACCTAAGCTCTCCAACTCAAGGATGGTCCAGCTTTCTTTTGCCTTTACCTACACCACATAGCACCTGTGAGCCGAAGCTTAGCAAGAAAACTTAATATGCTCATGAACGGTAATAACATGTCATCAAGTCATAAGGCATACGCCTAGCAGATATAGCCCTATTCCAGCAGGCAGTAGATCCACGTAATGTTTAGTATAACACATCAACCAATGACCATAATAGTCATCCAGGGCTTTTAGCCCAAAATAGAAACATAACGTTGAGTATAACACATCAACCAATGATCGTAATAATCATCCAGGACTTTCAATCCAAACAAATAGGTGACAGTCGCAAAAGTCACTGAGTTGGGTATAGCTCCCTTTAGCCTTGTGACGATAGGGTCACCGGGACTTAACAGACAAGTGAACTTTTATTAGTTCAAACAGGATAGGTGCATGGTGACTAGTCACCAACATAACCTTCCTCATGACCATAGAGTCATAACCTTGGAACATCATTCCCTAGCCATGTGACAAACAGTCACCTGGACCTTAGGCCCTGGCTCTAGTAACTAGTCTTAGACTAGGCAAGCACTTATAAGTTCATCGACCTTAGGGTCGGTCCAGCATTAATGCCTTAGAGCCATTCAACGCTGATATTGATTAGATCTAATCTTCATTAGGCCCTGCGTTCAGGACGCTTATGCCGTTTCTAACTCTTAGGTCAGTATCCCTGACTAGTCAGTGCCATATATAAGTAAGCAATGCCACCAAACATATATCACATATCCAATATCCGAATACAAGGCATTCACCATGCTTACTTAACAAATACCAGCACAATTAGGATCATGCATAGACACAAAGGCTCAAGCTCTGAACAATATCATACTCAGTATACAAAGCATGTCCTAATCACATGTTTCTCGTGCATCATATTTAACCACTTGACATGCCTCAACAATAATCATGCATGCCACATTTAATAATCCAACATGCATCAATAATAACCATGCATGTCACATATACACAGGGTGTAGTTTTCTTACCTCAAATTCGAGCTAGAATGAATAAAAGAACGACCCTTGAGAACGATCAACTTTAGTCCTTTAGCGGTCACCTAGTCATGACGAAATACGGGACACCATCAATAAAATGATAATCAAGGGTTCCCAAACCAAGATCTAGCCTCCGGGACATCAATCCCCACTAATCAGGGTAGTAGGAACGATCCCGAGGCCTAAAACCATGTTCCCGGGGTCAAAACGCACAAACGGGCCCAACCCTGCTCAAGGGCTACGGCCCTAACACCTTATGCCGCGGCCCCCAGCCATTCCTGAAGCAAGGGCCGCGGCGCCCAGCAAGCACAAAACTGCTCCACCTGCTTCTTCGAGCTAAGGCTGCGGCGCCCAAGAACAGGGTCGCGGCCCCTAACCCAGAACCATCCCCAAACACGATTTCCAACATCCCAAAGCCTCCAAATTCATGCCTAAACATTACCAAATCATCAAATCAAAGTTCCCAAGCTTCCCAATGGTCCAAAACCATCGAAACCCAAAGCTCAATCGAACCAAAAACTCAATGATTCACAAAATCCAATTCAAAGCTTAGAAACTCTAAAAACTCAAAACTTAAACTTAGATTACCTTCGATTAGGTTGTTTTCCATCAAATCCTTTGGTTAAGAAGCTTCTAATCTTTCCTAGGATCGATATGCCTCGATCCTCGCTTGATTCTGACTCCTAGAACTCAAGATTTCTTCAAAAAGGCTTCGAACGATAAAATGAGCTAACGAGAGAGAGAGGAAATGTTTTCTAACGTACGTTCTATCTGACAAGCTACTTCAAGCTTAAGTAACCTCAAATAAAACCTAGTGCTCGCGGTCCCAAAAACACCACCGAGGACATTATAGTCAAAACTTCCAGAATTTCCTCCTTACCTCAAATACTCCCAATTTATCATCAAATAAACATTCTTATTACCCGATAATCGACCCCGTTATGACAAAACCGCTAACTCATAATATAAGATCGTCTCACGCAGAATAGCTCAAATATATCTCCATAATAATGAAATCTCATTCACAAATTACAATATGCACCCAAATATACAAATATGCCCTCAACAGGCCAAATTTCCAAAATGCCCTTATAATTATAAATACACCCATATGCATGCATTTATCATCATATAATAATATAATTCACATTAACATGCATAAAATAATTTAATATTATAATAAATCAATTATGGCCCTCCCGGCCTTCTAATCAAGGTCCTGACCCTTATTAGGAAATTCGGGGCATTACAACTATCCCCTCCTTATAGAAATTTCGTCATCGAAATTTACTCAAACAGCTTGGAATAAGAATTCCACACAATTGACTCCAGTTTCCCAGGTCGCTTCCTCGACCTCACTATCTCTATAGCATTACCTTAACCCAAGGTACACTCTGTTCAACAGAACCTTATTACTTCTGTTACAATCTGAACTGGCTATTCCTTACCGGAATACTTAACCTTAACCTTCAGATTCTTATTACTTAACTTATGAGTTCCTTTAACCCATGTCCACTGCATGGAAGTACATAACACACTGTATACAACTAACAGTGCCAAAGATAAGGCTGATCCAGAGTCAACCTAACCAGACCCATCCAGGATTCAACTTCCGAGATAATCTAGGGCTTAGCTTGCCCTAACTCCTCACCCCTTTCCATGGTGATACTTTGAAGAAGATACATTCCTCTACCTGGAATTCCACGTTCCTACTTTTCAATTCAGTAAAACTTTTCCATTCATTCTGAAAAGTGAGCATCCAAGCTCCACTCTTGTAGAGTCCAAGAACTTTACTTAGCTAAGTTAGATAGTAGTATAATAGTAATAATAGTATTATCTTTATAACTGTGGATTTTTGGTTCAGAGCGGGATTTATTTGGACACTCATAGTAGTACTTGTAGATTTTCTAAGTTTAACCTATAGTTTAGGAATATTAATTTTAACCTAAGGTTTGATTAATATGGCTGATATTGAGGATAATATTTATTATACTATAAGGTTTAGATAAGAACCAATTAGATAATAGCACATGTTATGTATGGGTTCATTAATGATTAAGTATTTTGAGGATTAAATTTATTAAGGTTAAAATTTGAATACTCTAAGGTCAGTCAGCAGCTTTGAAAACGTTAGAGGGCTTAGTCAAGGCTGTTTACTCAATTTAAATTAAGCTAAAAATGTGTAATTTCGTGTTTAAATAATCAGCGTATGCCGATATATCGCAGCTATAGGGGGCGATATATCGCAGCACGAAGATTCGAAAAACACGAAACGTTGCACGATTGCCTCGAGCATACTGGCCCAGGCGATATATCACCTACAGGGGGCGATATATCGCCTCCCTCAGCATATTTTGAAAGTTTTCAAAAACGTTTTCCATTCAAACCTTCAACCTCTTGATAAGTCCAGCACCTTTCTGAACGAGTCTTCAGCCTCTGCTGAACGATAATTCAAATTATTTTAACTTAAAAAGCCATTATTTTTATTCAAGTTAAATGAGATCTTTTCATTCCTAAACTCTATAAATAGGACCTAGTACCCAGCCATTTATTCATCTATTACTCTAAGTTCAGAGGCTGCAAGTTGCTAGGTGAGTGTGAGAGTGTAAACACTTGGGTTGGGAATTATAAGCTTGATCATTATAAGCTTATCAAACACTTGGGAAGTAAGGTTTTATAGCATTTCGGTTCAAGGTTTAGATTGGTCTTACAAGTCTTCAAGGTATTCCCACACTCTAGATCATTGGTATTATTTTATTTAAGTTCTCATAGTCTTCTACTCAGCCTTCTAACCTTATTCTTTATTTTGGTTAGGAAATCTAAGAACTTGCACATAAGTTTTGGTAAGTACATTCTCAATGGTATAATCCTTCCATTCTTTTCATCCCTTTTCTTCAACTTACTCACCCTGTTATAAATGGTTTTTAGGAGTGTTTCAAAGTCCCAACTCTGTCCTCATATCCCGGTATTTTGGTAAGGAAAATAGGATAGAATCTATATGTTATATGTTTTTATATGTTATCTTATGATTTTTATGTTATGAAATATGTTATGTTAAGTATGTTTGTAGGCTTGGGCATATGACCCATATGACTAACAAGCCCCAAATAGATTATGGGCATATGACTTGCTTAGCTAGCAAGACCCCACTAATCTAATGGGAATATGACTTGTTTAGTCTATGGGACCCCAAGTGATATAAGTGTTATGTATATGTGACTATGTGATATAAGTGTTATGTTATGTTTTTATGAAATTTATGTATATGGACTATGTGTTAGATTTTCCTTGCTGGGCATTAGGCTCACTCCTTTTTGTTTATATGTGCAGGAAAATAGTCTTAGTGGCGGGAAAGGTTCTTGGAAGCTTGGAGAATGTGTATTGAGGCGGAATGGATTCAAGAGCCGAGCGTTTCGATTCGAGGATGTAGTTTTGTTTCTTATGGTTTTTACATGTATTTTTCTGCATTTTATTATGTAAATCTCTTTTTAATTATGTCATGTTTTGATTTTAAAACAATGGGATCCCATATCCTACTTGATATTTTATGTAAGTTTAACTTTTATTTTTACAAGTTTCTTAATAAAGTTATGGTCTTTTCACTTGTAAAGATTTATTAAGGATTAGTGTTTATGTATAGTTTTCGTTAATGGTCCAAAAGTCTAGAGTAGTTGGGTCATTACAGTTGGTATCAAAGCAAACGGTTCCTTCGCATGAAGTTCTCCTCGGTACACACACTCAAAAGCTCTGAATCTGACCGCCAAGTAAGTATTTAAGTTTTAGTTATTTTGCTTATGTGTATAGCTAACGATTTTTAGTATTTATGTTTTCAGTTAAGTATGAACGGAGCTTTAACCTATCAAGATATTCGAGCCATTAAGGCTTTAAAGAGAATAAGGGAACCAAGAAACACCATAGGCACACTAGACAAAATCACTCGGAGATTGATATAAAGCTTTCATATCATGTTACATTTCCATAATGCCTGAATGAAAAGAATAAAAGAATAGCATGAGATTCGTCCAGAATCTCCCAACTAACCTCGGATTTTAAATCCGACCCTTATACCACAATAGGTTTATATCTAACACTGCACAACTCTTAGCTAATCCTGCTAAGACTTTCCATTCAATCTTTTCTGTCTGCGGTTCACTTAGTACTTTTTCCTTTTAATCATTTCTTAAATAAAAATCTCAAACATAAAACTGGCCACCTGGCCCACCAGAAACTCTACTCTAGTTCTGGTCAGATCCTTTAACTAACATATTGCTCAGACAATTACTTTTCTCTGTCACTGAGATGTAATAACAACCCACAAACTAATTCTGATCTGCAAGAAGACTCAGAACTCCTTCCCCAAGGCACCTGTAATATCCTTGCCACCCAAGGACACTCCTGCCCCCAAGGCATTCTTCAACCTTGGCAAATCTCCACAGAGAAAATACGACAATACCATCGTCCAAGACGATCACAAATCCCATTCAAATAAACCTTTGAATGCTCTATTCATCTGATTTACAAACACTTGGCATTAAACAGTTTCCCAAATCATGCTCAGCACTCTCAGTGCTTTTATCTGATAGAAACACAATCTTTTATATAACTTCCTCTCTGATCTCCAATTGGTCCTAACCAGATCCAAGATTCACCTTAGAGAATTCCATCTTACTCAATAACTAAACCTTTAATTCTTACAACTCCGTTGAGCCACTCAAAACAGTGCTTACATCTAATTCCATCCCTGGCACTAATCCCATCACCATTCTAGTCTCCTTTCATATAAAAGAAACCCTGGAAACACATTCAGAACTCACAGACTAATCCAGTCTGTCCTAATCTCACTTGCACAATCTAAGTTGTATCCACCACACTAGCTAAGAGTTCCATGCACCTCCCTGCAACAGAACTCTAGCTCTCAATACAAATGTCATAAGCATACAGAACCATGCACCATGCCAATTATCACAAGGCTTCCCACTCTCAAGCCCAAGAGTTACTATACTTTCCTTGCCATTTAAAATTTCCCCATAACTACTTAGGGCAGTACCTCTCCTTGATTTCCAACTTCCCACAATCACCAAATCACAATGAACAAGCAACCCAAACACTTACACCAAACAAAACCACTAAATTTCTCAATAAAAATTCTCAAAACAGTCCAAATCATCATTTTTTTTCCAAGTTTCCAATAAGAAATCATCAAAAAGGAGATGTGACACTTACTTGAATGTGAGACCTTCATAAATTGTCTTCTTCTTTTTGTCTCCTTGACAAGTGAAACACTCAAAATGAGAAAATGAGCTATGATAAAATGAAAAGAAGGGAGGTTAGGGCTGGTGATTAGGGTGAGAAGGAGAAGAGAATGAAGAAAAAGGTAACAAAATTCGGTATTTAACCCTGTCTGCGCAACACGAGCCGTGGCCCTACCTGTTCAATGTCGCGGCCCACATCAATGTTCTAGAAATCTTGAGGAGTCAGGGTCGCGACTCAACTCTATCTATGCCGTGACCCACCTCAATTATCTAGAAATCCTCAAGTCCTCATGTCGCGGCTCACCCTATCCATGTCGCGGTCTGCCTACACCTTGATAGAATCCATGTGCCACTGTAAGGAGCCATACCGCGACTCAATAAGGCAATGCCGCAGCCCTTAAGGAATTTTTTTTCATTTTTCACGCTTTCCACGATTCCGTATGTACAATAATAAACCAAATATTCATACTTTACAAGTGCAAAAACTTAAACTTAAAATTTTGTTCCAACTAGACTAAAAAGTAAAGAAAGCAATAAAAATATATGGGATGCCTCCCACGAGCATTGTCGTTAACGTCATTTAGTCGGACGCTGAACTCCCCTTCAAAAGGGCTTCAAGAGGATAATTGACTTTGCTTGATCATACACATTGCCCAAGTATGGCTTCAACCGCTGCCCGTTCACCTTGAAAGGATTTCCATTCTTTCCTTGCACTTCCACTGAATCGTATGGAAACACTCTCACAACAGTAAAAGGACCTGACCACCTCGACTTCAATTTTCTAGGAAATAGTCTCAACCATTAATTAAATAGAAGTGCCTGTTGTCAAGGTTGAAATTCTTTTCTAACCAGGTTCTTATCATGCCAAGCTTTGGTGCGCTCCTTATAGATTTTTGCATTTTCGTATGCCTCATTACGAAATTCATCAAGCTCATTCAGTTGCAAAATTCTATTCTCACTAGAAGCATTCCAATCAAAGTTTAACTTCATTGCCCAATATGCCCTGTGCTCTAACTCAACTGGAAGATGACAAGCTTCTCCAAAAACTAGGCGATATGAAGACATACCTATCAATGTTTTAAACGCAGTTCTGTAAGCCCATAGTGCATCATCCAACTTCTTTGACCATTTTTTCCTTGAATTATCCACGCTCTTTTCAAGAACAATTTTCACCTCCCTGTTTGAAATTTCAGCTTGGCCATTTGATTGGGGGTGATATGGCAATGTAGTGCGGTGGTATACACCATAGCGAGCTAAAAGTGCATCAAGTTGTTTGTTGACAAAATGACTCCCTTCATTGCTAATGAGAGCTCGGGGTGTACCAAAAAGAGTAAAAATATGTTTATGTAGAAAGTTCAACACAATTTTATCGTCATTGGTCTTCTTAGCGGAAGCTTTCACCCATTTTGACACATAATCAACTGATAGAAAAATATACTCATTGTTGTAAGATGGTGGAAATGGACCCATGAAGTCAATCCCCCAAACATCAAAAAGCTCAACTTCCAAAATCACATTGAGGGGCATCTCATTTCTCCTTGAGATATTACCAGTGCGCTAACACCGATCTCAAGCCTTCACAAACGAATTATCATCTTTAAATAGGGTTGGCTAATAGAAACCACTTTGCAATACCTTAGCTGCTGTTCTTGTGGCTCCAAAATGCCCACCACATTGTAAATTATGCAGTGGGCAAGAATAGAATGCGTTTCATCCTCAGGTACACAACAGTGAATGATTTGGTCAACACAATGATTATAGAGAATAGGCTCTTCCCAATAGTAATGCTTCACTTTAGAGTAAAATTTCTTCAACTGTTGCCTCGTCATCTCAAGTGGAACAACCTTTGCAACAAGGAAATTCGCAAAATCAGCAAACCAAGGCACAACAGAATTTTCACTCACCTCAAATAATTTTTCATCTAGAAAGAAATCATTAATCTGCACAGCTTTCTCATTCTGACTCTCTTCTACTTCAAGTCTCGACAAATGATCAGCTACCAGGTTTTCAGTACCCTTTTTGTCACGAATCTCCATATCAAACTCTTGAAGCAATAGAACCCATATGATTAAGCGAGGCTTTGCATCTTTCTTAGTCATCAAGTACTTGATAGCAGAGTGATCTATATACATAATCACTTTATTACCAATCAGATAAGGTCTGAACTTGCAAAAGCAAACACTATGGCTAGCAACTCTTTTTCTGTTGTGGTGTAATTCAACTGTGCATCATTGAGAGTTCTACTAGCATAGTAAATGGAGTGAAATACCCTATCAATACGCTACCCCAAAACTGCACCCACGTCATAATCACTAGCATCACACATCAATTCGAATAGTAAGTCCCAGTTTGGAGCCGCAACAATAGTTGCAGATATCAGCTTCTCCTTGAGTACCTTGAAAGCATGAAGGCACTCCTCATTAAAATAAAAAAACTACACCATTTATCAACATTGAAGAGAGAGGCTTAGACACTTTAGAAAAATCTTTGAAAAATCTTCGATAAAACCCTGCGTGGCATAGGAAACTTATTACACCTTTCACTGACACCGGAGGTGGTAATTTCTCAATTGTTGCAATTTTTGCTTTATCCACCTCAATACCATCTCTAGAGCTCTTCTGTCCCAGAACAATTCCTTATTTTACCATAAAATGGCATTTTTCCCAATTTAATACCAGATTTTCTTTTTCACATCGGTTCAATACATTCTCCAAGTTGCCCAAACATATATCAAACGAAGAACCAAAAATATAAAAATCATCCATGAAAATTCCAATGCTCCTTTCCACCATATCCGAAAAAATAGCCATCATGCATCTTTGAAATATTGCTGGACCATTACATAGTCGGAATGGCATTCTCCTGAAAGCAAATGTGCCATAGGGACATGTAAATGTTGTTTTCTCTTGGTCCTCTGGTGCACTAGCAATCTAATGGTACCCTAAATACCCATCCAAGAAACAGTAGTAGTTGTGGCCTGCAAATCTATCAAGCATTTGATCAAGGAAAGGCAAAGGAAAATGATCCTTCCTTGTAGCCTTGTTGAGCTTGCGGTAATCAATACAAATCCTCCACCACGTCACAGTTCTAGTTGGAATGACTTCATTGTTTTCATTCTTCACCACGGTCATACCACCCTTCTTTGGTACCACTTGCACTGGACTCACCCATGCACCATCAGAAATTGGGTAGATCACCCCGACGTCCAACCATTTAAGGATATGCTCAAGTACAACCTCCTTCATATCTGGATTGAGTCTTCTTTGAGCCTCTATTGATGGCTTGCTATCTTTATCCAATAAAATTTATGCATTACTGTTGAAGGACTTATTCCTCTAATATCCGCCAATGTCCACCCAATGGCCAATTTATGATCCTGTAAAACCCTCAACAATTTCTCCAATTCACTTTTTGAGAGGTTAGCTAAAACAATTACAGGTAAAGTCTCCTTCTCTCCCAAGTATGCATACCACAAATGATCTGGAAGAGCCTTTAATTCCAATTGTGGTGGTTGCTGAATAGATGTTAATGGTCGTTCGGGTCCCTCTGCCAACTCTTCAAATTTCTTCATGTACGGTTGGTAAGAATTAATCCAATTTAAATATTCTATCATCTCAGCATCATCATCATCTTCCTCACCACCAATCAACACCGCCTCTAGGGCATCACTACTCACCCTTTTTTTCGAGACTACTTTATCTATCACATCCACACTATAGTAACTATCACTAACCCTTGAATACGGCATTTCCTTGAAAACATTGAATACCACTTCATCTCCTTGAACTCTGAGTTTAAGCTCTCTCTTTTGAGCATCAATGAGAGCTTGGCCCGTGGCTAGAAATGGTCTCCCAAGAATAATAGGTACATAAGTATCCTCCTCCATGTTAAGAACGATAAAGTCAGCAGGAAAAATAAACTTATCCACCTTCACAAGAAAATATTCAATGATACCTCGTGGATGCTTCACTGATCGATCTGCTAATTGCAGAGTAACTGTTGTTGGTCTTGCTTCACCCAAACCAAGTCTTCTAAACACAGATAATGACATCAGATTAATACTCACCCCCAAATCACACAAGGCATGCTTACACTCAAATTTTCCAATTGTGCAAGGTATAGTAAAGCTCCCCAGATCTCTCAACTTTTGGGGCGGCTTCCTTTGCAATATTGCACTACATTCTTCAGTGAGCACCACAATTTCATAGTCTTCAATCTTTATTTTCTTAGAGAAAATCTCTTTCATGAATTTTACATAACTGGGCATCTGCTCCAAAGCCTTAGCAAAAGGAATATTGATATGCAGCTTTTAGAACACCTCTAAAAACTTAGAAAACTGTTTATCAAGAGTAGTTTTTCTAAGCCTCTGAGGATATGGAACTCGGGCTGGCTGGTCAACAATAACTGGATGAATCTTCTTTGTACTCTTGTGATCTTCAGTAACCCCTTGCTCAACAGTATCAGACTTTTCACCAAATCTTCATTCTGAACCATTGATTGTTGTACACTAGACTGCTCAATTTGTTTACCACTCCTCAGAGTGATTGCCTGAACTTGCTCCTTAGGATTAACTTCAGTGTTGCTAGGCAAGTTTCCCTATGGTCTATTATTCAACATATTATCCAACTGCCCCACTTGTGTTTCAAGATTTCTGATAGAAGATCTGGTCTCAGTCATGAACTGAGTTTGAGTGTTGGTGAGAGTCAATAACGCAACTTGTAATTCATTAGGCCTCTGGTGGAGCTTGTGGCCTAGGTTGTTGTGATGAAGAGGCTTGATTCATTGGTTGTTGAGCCATATTCTGCTGAAACTGTCCCTGAAACTAAGGTTGTTGGCCCTAATTGTTTCTCCAAGAAAAGTTGGGATGATTTCTCAACCCAGGATTATAAGTGTTGGAGAATGGATTGTTGAATGGCCTCTGAAAATTTCCCAAAACTTGAACCTGAGCTTGGTCCATAGGAATGTTATTATTATTACTAGCAAGACACAGATCAAGAGAGTGAGAACCACCACAAATTTCACACCTAGCTGCCATTTGAATCGCATTAGCAGACACAGTATTCTGCTACAATTGTTTTGTCAACAAGGCCACTTGTTCTATCAGAGCAGTAATTGCATCAAGTTCATGCACCCCAGCTACCTTTCTAACCCCAGACGACTTCTCATCAGACCACTGATGATTGTTTGTGGCCATGTCCTCTAACAAATCATAAGCTTCATTGGCACTCTTACTCATGAATGCCCCACCAACTGCAACATCAAGAATTGTCCTTGTTGTACCACACAGCCTGTTGTAAAAATTGTGGACCAACATCCACTTTTCTATACCATGGTGGGGACATTTCCTCAATAGCTCCGTGAAACGCTCCTAAGCATCATATAATGACTCCCTATCCATCTGATAGAAGTTATTAATTTCTTCTCTCAATTTAGCAGCATTCGAGGGAGGGAAAAACTTGGCCAAGAATTTCTGAGCAAGGTCTTGCCACGTATTAATAGAGTTTGCCTACAACGAATTAAGTCAGCTCTTAGCTCTCTCCTGCAGAGAAAATGGGAAGAGTCTCAACCTTATAGCATCATCACTGACCCCATTGTATTTGAAAGCATCACACAACTCCAAGAAATTCGCCAAGTGCATATGGGGGTCCTCAGAAGGCAAACCACCAAATTGGATAGTGGACTGCACCATTTGCAAGATCGTCGGCTTAATCTCAAAATAATTGGCCTCCACAGCTGGCGATCTTATACAGTTTTGTACTCCCGTTATAGTGAGCAGTACATAGTCTCTCAGTCTCCTTGCAGCAGGATTTTAGTCTGACCTTGAATAACCTCGGGAACCTCATTATTCCCATCATTTTGTGCCATCTCCACAGTCTGACGAGCCAACCTCTTGTTTTTTCTATTTTGTTTGCAAGCCTTCTCAATCTCAGGATTAATAGGAACAAGACTACATGCTCCTCTTCTGCTATGAATATAACAAAGCTACCTAAAATTGACTAAGAAATGCAGCTGAAACAAATTAGAAACAATACAAAAATAACCAAAATAAAAATAAAATTAATTAGACTAATATTGATAGTTTTCAGTCCCCGGCAACGACGCCAAAATCTTATTGCGAAAATTATTGCTACGCAAGTGCAAGTATCGAAATTTAGTAATAATCTTGGTAAAACCAAGTATCGTCCTCAAGGACTGAATCACCAATTACCAATCAATCAACTTTTTGTGTCTATTTGGTCAATTAAACTTTGATTATTGTAAAGAGGCAGAAGAAAATATAAATTGTAGAAACAATAATTAAGAATTCAATAAAAACAATAAGTAATAGCAAAGCCTTAAATTTTAATAATGAGAGATTAATTAGGATATTTAATCTCATCAACTATCATCCTTACTAATCCCTAATACAAGTTACCAATTTCTTCTTCTTTTCTTCCTATTTCAATTAACGAGTTGACAAAAGTAGTTTATAATCATACTATGAATTATAAACTCATCCTACGTGAAATTTTCCTATATTTCTATGGTAAATTTAATCACAAACACAGCATTAATCACAACAACTCGAGATAGATACACAATTAATCTAGATACTCTCGTTCCAAATTATAATTGTGTCTTGAACAACCAAAGCAAATTCAAATCGCACTTTTCATATTTTGATTCAAAGACATACAGGTAATGACTATAGGCCAATCAATAATCAATCAATAAGCATAGATTGCCAGGAATTAAAAAGAAGATGAAGAATGAATGATAATTGAATTAGTTCATAATATGGATTCAAGCGATTCAATTAACAGTCCAAAACAGAAAATTAGTTCATAATTGTCATTATAAACACAAAGAAATTCAAGAACAACATAAAGAAATAGATGAATAACAAACGATTCAGAATCCTCCTTGAGTGTTCTTCAAGCTTTTCAGCCACCAAAACTATCTCTCCCTATTCCTCTCTAGCCTCCTTCCGGATTCCCCTTTTCTCCTCTTTAAAACCTATTTTTTCGTTTTTAAAATAGGCGGGCCGCAGCCCTACTTACACCATGTCGCGGCCCGTGTCCTAATTTTCTGAGAATTTGCACCTCTAAGTCACGGCCCTCCAAAGCCATGTCACGGCCCATATCTTTGTTTTACTGGGATTTAGCTCTGCAAAGTCGCAGCCCTCCAAAGCCATGCCGCGGCCCAAGTCTAGACTCTGAAACAATGATTCTGTGAAGAGGCTGGTCGTGGCTCTTAATTGTTCAAGCCATGGCCCTTAAGGAATTCTTCAATTCAAGCATTTTTAAACCCAAAAAATCAGCAATGCCTTCAAATCATGTCGAGATCCATCCTTTATTGAAAACAACACCAAAACTTGGTTTTTTTTCTCTTTTTGAACCAATTTCCTCCAAGTATTCAAATCTTCCTTTTTATTCACTAAAACTGTAAAACAAACAAACAAAAGCGTAAAACCGCACTAAATGAAATAAAAATGACATAAAAGACTACCTAAACCACCGCCTAACCATGACATAAACTAGACTCAACAGATACATAATAGATATTGCATTCTCAATACTCTTGTGTCTGTTTAAACAATAACCAAATTATCTTGAGTTCCTAATGCACCTCTTAACCTTTGGAAAAAACAAATCCAAGAAGAATCATTCTCGGAATCTCCGATGCCAAAACCTATTGGGAATATATGATTATTGGCATCCATGGCACATGCCATGAACACTGTTCTGGTCAATTTAGCTGTTAAAAACGACTGGCCTACAATACTTCCATCCTTCAATTGAAGCTCCAAATGCCATGAACATATACAAGAATCTGCCTTCATCATCAGTTTGATAATCAACCACTAAGCCTACAAATGGAAATGATTGTACAAATCATAAACACAATTTATATAAAAAGATGGCTTGTTTTTCCCACTCAGTACAGAAAACACATATACTATAGGTGAAAATATATATATATATATATACTGATGACAAAAACTGATATACTAAACATGATAAAAAATAAATAAACAAAAAAAAATATAGAAATATGTGTTATTTATTGAAATATGTGATGAGTACATCATAAACATATTTTATTAAAGAAAAATTATAGATATATCAATAAAAAAACTACACCATAAAGACATACACTAAAACAAAACAAAAAATTACAAACCAAACAACCACATACCAGGATTAAAAGACTTTAGAGCATGGAGATATGATGGAAATAGAGCATATGACTCATCAGCTGATCCTTGTAATGCCTCCAATGCTTTTTCCTTTGCCATACGAGCTTCGAAGTAACTAATATGGACCCCATATTCTCTCAACATATGAGCTACTATCTTCTTAGGACATGTTGTTTCATCATCTCTTAGCAAGTTAGTTACACAATCACTCACTAATTTGCTAGCTTGACAATGATCATTTAACACAACATCAATTGGACAAGTATGATCATTGACATACTTCCTAACCATCCAAAAATCTCCATTTTTATACTTTGAAGCCCTCATGTACCATTCACAATTTGGAACTACACATCTGACAACCAATCTAGTTTGGTTAGACTTGATAGTCACAAATTCAAAAAAATTCTTAATTCGGATCAACCATAATGCAGTCGTCAAATTTTCTTTCTTTTCAAAGAGGTATTTGACTTTTAGATCTTCCAATCAAATGGGATCTACAAATATAGACTCTACATTTTCTGAAGTTGGATAATTGTTCATGTTGGTACTTAGAACAGTTGAACTACCACTGCTCCGACCATGAGAACAGGACAATGAACCTACTTCAAAGTTTGTGCCAAACTTTGAAGACAAATCTGATTCCATCATAGAGGAGTGATCAGCAACAGACTCCAACAACAAATGATTATTCTCAATGGACTTTTGAATTAGTTCAACCATTGGATGCTCCTCAAAACTTACAATGAGTGGGTATTTCATTTCTTTATCAGATTTGGCCATATGTAGGTACCAACTCATACCACTATCACCCATAACCTCTAAAATATTGTTTCCATTCTCTCCAAGGTTCATATCTACAAAAATCCTAATGTAGCGGCGATGACAATCCAACTTTAGAGGCAACTTTATACAACAGTTCTAAAGCATCTAAAAAGGTGGCATCGTCATTAAGCATTATGGTTGTCAACCTATAACCCACGAATTTTTTGTTGTCATTCCAATGTCCATCATACAATATTGTAATAGGAACCTTTCCCATAACTGAAAAACTTAAAATTATAAGAAAGAAAGAAGATTAGAAAACCCAACTTAGTACCACAACATTATTACATATGCTAGAAAGTAAAATAGCACAAGATATTAAAATACATATACCAAAATTATAAAAACATATACAACATAAAAAGGAGAAAAAAAATTGGAATAATATTGGCCAACCGAGTGTGGTATATGACACCACACAAAATAGATATATCAATCAAATACAATTCAGCAAACCCATTTAATACATTTCAACAAGCACATTTAATAATTTATACTGCAACTAAACTTCATGGGCACCTTCCAATGGTTAAATGGCCAATTTAATTCAGAATTTTGATCAAATATATGACGAAAAAACCAACTTGAAAGAGACTTTCATTGATGGAAGAGATGAGTTGTGGAAAAGAAACTTAAATTGGCATGTCTTATTATATTTTCTTCACAATACTATTTGACCACTCTAGCATTTAGAACACCACCATGTGTTTTTGCACTTTATGAACTCAGAAAGAAACCATATAATCAAGGCAAAGGTCCTCAAAAACAAATATACCATTCCAAGAAAATCAGTAAAATATAATCATAACCAATTATTAGGCAAAATTAATAGTCTTGTATTTAGAAGCAAATTAGTAAAATATGGATAGCTGGGATTGGAAAAGACTTCAATCCAAATGAGCTAAATTGCCAATTTGTAATGAAACCCCCATTAATATTTAACACATAAAACTTTTAAAATTAGTAATAATAACAAAAAAGCTAATGGTGGCACAAGAAATTAGCCCATTTGTATTAGATGCTAGGATATAAAATATATATGCTCACATAGATGTAGATGGAATAAAAAAAATAACCAGAAAGCATTCATTAGTATATCTCAATACAGATTCCAATAGAAAAAGATAAGAATCCTGAATAGTAACTACAAATGACAAAATACTAAAATTGCACATAAATTAAAGCCTTATTCATTTATTTTTGAGATGCAAACTAAACGCTTGAAGAGATATAAGAGCTTCTTTTCAACTCTCCTTGGAGGGTTCATAAACCAAAATGCGAACACATCTAAGTCTTTGGCTATAACAATAATACCAAGTTAAAACCAAATTTGTTGAACCTCATCAAAATTGCTATCCATAATGGATTGTATGTGTAACGCCCCAACTCCAGGGACCGTTACGGTGTGCCTTGTAAACAGTGCTAAACTCACTAATCGAGTCATTTGGCCAAAATCGTGTAACTAAGTATGATTAGCGGTTTAGGGATTAAAAATTTTGGTTAAGATGTAACGTTTCACTAGAACGTTTAATGTGTACATTGGGATCCCAAAAATATAATTTCAGAGTCTACTACAGAAAAATATTTACAACAAGCCGTTCTAAGTCGCAAAACAGGGTTCAACCCTAGTTCCACTTTAAACCTCGGCCGTGGCGGACGAGCAGCTGCATATGTACACGTCATCACCTAAGCTCTCCAACTCAAGGATGGTTCAGCTTCCTTTTGCCTTTACCTGCACCACATAGCACCCGTGAGCCGAAGCCCAGCAAGAAAACACAATAAAACATGATATAATATCAACAATGATCATAATAATCATTCAAGACTATCAGTCCAAAACAGGTAGGTGACAGTAGCCAAAGTCACAAAAATGGGTACAGCTCCCTTTAGCCATGTGACGATAAGGTCACCAGTGCTTAACTGATAAGTTATCCTTTCATAAATTCAATCAGGATAGGTGTATGGTGAATGGTCACCAACATAACCTTCCTCATGACCATAGAGTCATAACCTGGGGACAACACCCTTTAGCCATGTGACGGTAGGGTCACCAGGGCTTAACAAATGAGTGAGCAACTGTAGAGTCCAAGAACTTTACTTAGCTAAGATAGATAGTAGTATGATAGTATTTATAGCATTATCTTTGTTACTTTGGATTTTTGGTTCAGACCGGGAGTTATTTGGACACTCATAGTAGTACTTATAGATTTTCTAAGTTTAACCTATAGTTTAAGAATATTAAGTATAACCTAAGGTTTGATTAATGTGACTAATATTAAGGATTATATTATTATATTATAAGGTTTAGACATCAACCAATAGGATTTTAAGCACATGTTTTAAATGGTAATTAAGGATTAAGATTTTTGAGGATTAAATATAATAAGGAGTAAAGTTTGAATGTTATAGGGTCAGTCAGCAGCTTTGAGTACGTTGAGGGCTTAGTCAAGGCTGTTTACTCCATTCAAACTTAGCTAAAAATGTGTAATTTCGTGTTTAAATATTCAGCGTGTGCCGATATATCGCAGCTATAGGGGGCGATATGTCGCAGCACGTAGATACGGAAAACACGAAACGATGCACGGTCGCCTCGGGCATACTGGCCCAGGCGATATATCGCCTACAGGGGGCGATATATCGCCTCCTTCAGCATGGATTCAAACTCTTTTGAATTCATTTCCTTTCAGCCATTCAAACTCCTTCAACAGTCCAGCATCTTGTGAACGAGTCTTCAGCCTCTGCTGAACGATTATTCAAATGATTTTCACCTAAAAAGCCATTATTTTTATTCAAGTAAAATCAAGATATTTTCATTCCAAAACTCTATAAATAGGACCTAGTACCCAGCCATTATTCACCATTTGCTCTAAGTTCAGAAGCTGCTAGTGTTAAGTGAGTGTGAGAGTGTAAACACTTGGTTTGGGGAAAAACTATAAGCTTAAACATCATAAGCTTATCAAACACTTTGGGAAGTGAGTTCTATAGTATTTCGGTGAAGGTTAGATTGATCTTGCAATCTTTGAGGTAAACCCAAAACTCTAGTTCCTTTCTGTATTTTATGTTATTTCCTTTCTCAAAACCTTCTACTCAGTCCCCTAACCTTATTCTTATTTTGGTTAGGGAATCCAAGCTCTTAAGCATATAAGTTGGTAAGTATGTTTTTATGGTTTAGTCTTTCCATCTCTTTCATTTCATCTCCTTTCTTTAGACTCACTCTTTCTTATGGTTTTAGGAGTGTTCCAAAAGTCCCAACTCAGTCCATAATCCCGGTAACTTTGGTATGGAAAATAGGCTAGAATACATATGTTTAGGTTTATGTTATCTTTTATGATATGATATGATATGGGTATGTTATGAATATGTTGTGCATGTGTATGTTGTAGGCTTGGGCATATGCCCTATTTGACTAACAAGACCCCAAAAAGATTGTGGGCATAAGCCTATTTAGCTGGTAGGACCCCACTAATCTCATGGGCATAAGCTTGTTTAGTCTATGGGACCCCATGTAATAATGGCCATTATAATAAGTGAATTATGTGTTATGATATGTCTTTACGTTATTATGAAATTATGTTTATGTTTATGACTATGTGTTAGAATTTTCCTTGCTGGGCATTAGGCTCATTCCTTTCTGTTTATGTGCAGGAAATAAGCTTTAGAGGTGGAAAGATTCGTGACGCTTAGAGGATGTGTATCGATGGTGAATGGAGTCAAGGGGCCGAGCGTTATTCGATTCGAGGATGTAGTCTTCTTTATGTTTTTATGGTTTTAAATGTATTTTCCGCATTTTCTATGTAACTCTTTTTAGTTTTTAAGTTATTTTTGTTTTAAAGACAATGGGTACCCATATCCTACTTATTTTATGAAAGTAACCTTTGTTTCCATAAGTTTTCAATAAAATTATGGTATTTCCGCAAAAATGTAAGTTTTATGTATAGATTCGTTAATGGTCCAAGTAGTCTAGATTAGTGGGTCGTTACAGCAACTCACTAGCTTCAACAGGATAGGTGCATGGTGATTGGTCACCAACATAACCTTCCTCCCGACTCTAGAGTCGTAACTTTGGAACAACGTTCCCTAGCCATGTGACAGACAGTCACCGGGGCCCTATGCCCTGGCTTTGAACATTTGGTCTTAGACCAGGCAAGCGCTTATAAGTTCATCAACTTTAGGGTCGGTCCAGCATTAATGCCATAGAGTCATTCAACGCTGATATCGATTAGATCTAATCTTCATTCGGCTCTGCGTCCTCAACGCTCATGCCGTTTCTGACCCTCAGGTTAGTGGAACACGACCAGTGCTCAACCCGTTGTGAACTTAACTAATAAGTCACAGCCTCACAGACGGATCTGACACCATTTCCGTTTCTGACTAATAAGTCAGTGCCATACAGAAGTAAGCCATGCCACCAAACATATATTACATGTCCAATATCCATAAACAAGGTATTCAGCATGCTTACTTAACAGGTACTAGTACAATTAGGACCATGCACAAACCCGGAGGCACAGGCTCTGAACAATGCCATACTCAGTACTCAAAGCATGTCCTTGTCACATGTTTCTCATGTATCACATGCATTATACTTAACAATCCAACATGCACCAATCATAGCCATGCATGTCATGTTTAATAACCAATCATGCATCAAGAATAGCCATGCATGTCATACTTAATAATCAACCAACATGCATCAAGAATAGCCATGCATGTCACATATACTCAAGGTGCAGTTTTCTTACCTTAGAGTCGAGCTAGAATGATTAAAAGAACGACCCTTGAAAACGATCAACTTTTAGTCCTTTAGCGGTCACCTAGTCATAACCAAATATAGGATACCATCAATAAAAATGATCAACATAGGTTCCCAAACCAATATCTAGCCTCCGGGACATCAATCCACACTTAACCGGGTAATAGGATTGACCCCGAGGCCTAAGGCCAACATCCCCAAGTCAAAAACCTATTTCTGGCCAAAACTGCCCTAATGGGCCACGGCTCACCCTCAGACAGAAGCATAATTCTTCCCAGAAACACACTCAGGCCGCGGCACACCATAGACAGGCCGCAGAACATTACGCAAACCAGCAAGCCACTAGCTTGCTTCCCCTGCATTTCTCCTCGAAACCCAACCTTCAAACCAGTCCCAAACCTCAACCTAACACCCAATTCAACCACTAAACATTATCAACAACTCACCCACATCAAAACCCAAGTTAAACATCAACTAAACTTCCATTAATTCCAACTATTTACCAAGAAATCACAAGTTGAAAGTTTAAAGCCAAAACAGAGTATACCATGAAACTAATGGCTGGAACTTACCTCAAACTTGATTTTGAATCCCCTTTAATGGCTAAATCAAGTTCCTAAGCTCCCACCTTTGATCTCCTAGCTTAGCTCCTCAACTTGGGCTCTCAAAATTCAAAGAAAAGCAAAGGGAAAAACATGTACGGGAGAGAAGAAGAAGATGAGGATGGGGCTCTGTTTTTGGTTCTGTTTTCCATAGCCTACTAACCCTCATATAAATCCAAGCTAAATGACCTAAATGCCCCTAGGTCATTTAAGGTTCCTAAAGCCACCCCAAGGGAAAATCGTCATTTCCCGCCTATCTCGTTAATTATAATTAACGCTCTCCAATTCCTGCTATTCTCAATAATCTCGAATACCAATAAATCATATCCCATTACCCTTTTATTCCCGGTAATGTTCTAGTCATAAAAATGACCCCGAGACTCACCCCGAGCCCCGAACTTAAACCCATTATGACTAGACCGAACACTTACATCTCATGATCATCTCATGCCGAATAGCTCGAACCAATCCACCTTATAATATGGCTATATTAATTAATCGCCACCATGCACCCAAAATACACAATTATGCCCACAGCGGCCAAATTACCAAAATACCCTTATAATAATAAATACTCGCATATGCATGCATTCACCATCATATAATAATATAATTCACATAAACATGCATATAATCATTAAATACCATAATAAATCAATTATGGCCCTCCCGGCCTCCTAATCAAGGTCCTAAACCTTATTAGGAAATTTGGGGCATTACAGTATGCTATCACTTATTATCTACATACACCATATGTAGAGGTAAATTAAAAATATACAATTCTGAAAATGCATTTAGTTCTAGGCCACAATGGTTTCATAGAAATAATACCATAGACAACATCAATAAATGCTAGATTTATGGCCACCTAAAACAGAAATGTTTATGAACCATACAAAGCATAAAGCAAGATCGCATGAATGGGAATGAGCAATTCAATATATATGGAAGAGAAATAATTGTCAATTTCAATTTATATAATATCACCAATCAAGTTATATATATTCGAGTAATTAATTTAGCAAGAACGCTTCAGTTTATATAATATAACAAATAGTCTCTAAACCATTTACACGGGAATATGGGTATACTAATCAAAAAGAAAAATAAAAAAGAATGAAAAGGAAGAGAAATACCTCTCGATTTGTGGAAAATTGGAAGAATGGTCTAAAAAATTGGATGATGGCGTAAAGAAAGCAAATATAGTCTAATTTTTGTTTCAAAAGACTAAAAAGAAAATGGAAAATGCTATAAAGATGGAGAGGGCAATATAAAACAAGTGAAAGTTAAATGAACATTCGTCTTTGCCGGAAAAAATGGAGGAAATTAGAGTGAGATCTAATTGTCGACGACCACAGAAGGATACAATCGACTTCTTCTTCTCCTTCTCATTGTTCTTTTCTTTTTGCTGAGAAATTTTTTGGTAGTATCGTTAAGTGATAGAAATGATATAGTAGGGGTAATTTAGGTAATTAATAATCTAAAAAGTCCATTTTTCTACCATTTTTTAAATAAGGACATTAGGCTTCAAATGCACTTATTTTGGGCCATTTGTTATAAATTCTCTAAGGGAATTTTTCAAAAATATGGCTTTTTAGCCATCTTTGTGCAAAAATATGGGAATTAATCTTTTTATAATATATATGGAAGAATTTAATTAAGAAAAACTTAATTTATGGAAAAAATTACTACATAGGATAATTGAAATTTAAACAAAAACACATCAACACAACCAGGGGCACAAATGTAATTAACACTACAATAGTCCATACTACTCTGCTCAAGCCTAAAACACGATCAAAAGCTTTCTCCAAAACCACGAAACTCTCTGCAATTGCTTCCATCTCCGGCACTCCCTTCTCCGGCAACAACTCCTATCTCCGGCGATTTCCACAACATTCGATCAATTCTGGCAAAGGTTCGACCTCGGCTTCTGCAAAAAAAATTTAACAAAAATCTGATCACTTTGACAACTAAAGTACTAATCCTTTTCTACAGAAATCAAATAAATTCGAACATTCTTCCAATCATACGAGCTGCAATCTTTTAAAATTCCGGCGAGCTGCATATCCACTACACGATCAAGAAACAAGGTTTGCAAGAAATCGTCTCCTCTGTCAACTCTATTGTATTATCATTTTCTTTTATTTGGAAACTATCTTAAATCTTCTACATAGAACTATAATATTGGCATACAAAATCAAAATTATACATGAACTATTATCTTGATTGTAATGATAATGTTCATGATCATAATGTGCTTGCTGAAAAACACAAAAAAATTATAAACTAAAAAATTGAAAAAGATTATCCAAACCCACTGGTTTGGGTACGTTGATTAACTAAAAAATACACAAGAAACAAGAACTCTCAAAATTTTACATCCTAATTTGTCTTTATAATAACAAGGATAATTTGATATTAGTGTGAATTTTAACTGCCAAAACATTCAGTAACTTTAGGATAACCAGTTACTTGAAAAAGCAATCAATATATTCAACTAAATGTTTCAGTAGGGTATGGGACCACATAGTAAGGAAACCAGTTACCTTGCCACTGGTTTGTGTACATTGATTAACCAAAAAATACACAAGAAACAAGAACTCTAAAAATTATACATTCTAATTTGTCTTTACAATAAAAAAAATTATTTGATGTAGGTGTGAATTTTTACTGCAAAAACAATCAGTAACAATAGGGTAACCAGGAACCCTGAAAAACAGCCAATATATAAAACTAAGTAAAAATTACAACTATATAAAACTAAATGTAAAAACAGTCAATATATGATTAAAGATTAAAGAAACCAGTTACCCTGCAAAAAAAGTCAATATATAAAACTAAGTGTAACCAGTTACCCTACAAAAAGCTAAATGTTTCAGAAGAAGATGTGATTAAAGATTAAGTTAACCAGTTACCTAGCCCATTTGGAACCAACTAACTGCTTAAAAATTACCAAATTTTACAAATATGGACAATATTACTTCTTTGGTTCAATATGGAGGCAAGTGGAATGAAAACAACGAGTACCAAGTGTACACAATGACTGGGATATTAATACCACCAAATTGTTCTCTTGACAACTTGGTGAATTTGATAAAAAAAAAAGGAAATAAAGGAAAAAACAGCAACTATTGAAGTTTATTATCAAGTAGAAAAAGGAACACCACCAATGAAGGTTGTAACAGACAATTCAGTGTTGTTCTTTCTAGAAATAAAGAAAAAAGTTGTTGCAAAAATAACAGATTTACCATTGTGTGTCACTATAGTTCAAGAATCAAGCAATGAAAATGACATTCTTCTACTAGCAAATCAGAAAGCTACAACAGAAGAAATGGAGGTGGGGACATTATTAATGCAAGCAAATCAAGCTTCCACCAATGAACAAATGTTACTTGAAGAAGGAATGTCAAGCACAACAAATGAGGGCATAAATGTGTCATACATACCTCATTTTGCTGAAGAAGTAGCTGATTTCATAATTGAGGACAATACAAAAAGAAAAAAGAACCTGGAGGAAATCCAACTAGTAATATCTGATTATAGAGTCAACACAATAGAGCAATGGCAAATTTACAAGGATAAGAACACAATCAAATCAGCTCTTAGCTACAATGCAATGTTGCATGACTTCCAGTTTAAAACAAAAAGATCAAAACTTAGAGAGTACCTAGTTACTTGCGCAGATGAAACATGCAACTGGTTGGTGAGATCATCTAAGTACAGAAATCAAGATTTATTCAAGGTACGGAAATGCAATCCAAATCACACTTGCTCTGTTGAAATTGTTTTGGAAGGCCATAGGCAAGCAAAAAGCATCGTAGTTGGGGAATTAATAAAGAATAAGTACAAGCCAATCAAAAGAAATTACACTCCAAATGACATCATGAATGATATGAATGATGACTTCGGAGTAACTATGGGATACACAAAAGCATGGAGATCAAGAGAGAAAGCTTTGCGTCTAGTAAGAGGGAACACCAATGATTCATATCAAAAGTTGCCAATGTATCTTTACATGTTGAAGCAAGCCAATCCATGAACAATAACACACCTACTCACAGACAAGGAATATAGATTCAAATACCTCTACATAGCTTTCTCTAACTAAATCAAGGGTTGGAGATACTTGAGGCCTATAATTGTTGTTGATGTAACTTTCTTGAGCACATGGTGGTACCCTATTTTCAGCATCAACGTTAGATTCAAACAACAACATTTTTGTGTTGGCTTTTGGAATAGCAGACTCTGAAAATGATAACTCATGGCTTTGGTTCTTCTCCAAACTGAGAGACACCTATGGAGAACCCGAAGGTATGATAGCTTCAACGATATATTCTTGTTTACAAACACATAGGAACATTTTACCAAAACAAAATACACAAATACATGCTATTTCTTTTAGTATCTGAATAAAGTAACTAGTTGCCTGTAATGACCCACTAATCTAGACTATTTGGACCATTAACGAAACTATACATAAAACTTACATTTTTATGAAAATACCATAATTTTATTGAGTAACTTGTAAAAATAAGAGTTACTTACAAATAAACAGAATACTAAGAAGGATTTGGGATCCCATTGTCTTTAAAAACAAAACATGATTTAAATGAAAAGAATTACATAAGAAAATGCGGAAAATACATATAAAACCATAAAAATTAAAATGAGACTACATCCTCGAATCAAATAACGCTCGGCCCCTTGACTCCATTCACCATCGATACACATCCTCTAAGCGTCACGAATCTTTCCGCCTCTAAAGCTTATTTCCTGCACATAAACAGAAAGGAATGAGCCTCATGCCCAGCAAGGAAAAATCTAACACATAGTCATACAAATCAATTTCATAATAACGTAAAGATATATCATAACACATAATACACTTATTATAATGGCCATTATTACTTGGGGTCCCATAGACTAAACAAGCTTATGCCCATGAGATTAGTGGGGTCCTACCAGCTAAATAGGCATATGCCCACAATCTTTTTGGGGTCTTGTTAGTCAAATAGGGCATAAGCCCAAGCCTACAAACAAACACATTTATAACATATTCATAACATATCATAACATAACACATAAGATAACATAAACATAAACATATAGATTCTAGCCTATTTTCCTTACCAAAGTTACCGGGATATAATGGACTGAGTTGGGACTTTTGGAACACTCCTAAAACCATAATGAACAAGAGTGAGTTGAAAGAAGGAAAGAGATGAAAAGGAAATGAGAAGACTAAACCATTTGAGAGACATGCTTACCGAAACTTATGTGCTCAAGAACTTAGATTCCCTAACCAAAATAGAGATTAAGGTTAGAGATTGAGTAGAAGACTATGAGAAAGAAAATAACATAATACAGAAATGAACTAGAGTTTTGGTTACCTCAAAGACTTGCAAGATCAATCTAACCACAACTGAAATACTAACGATCCTCACTTCCCAAAGTGTTTGATAAGCTTATGATGTTTAAGCTTATGATTTTCCCAAACCAGGTGTTTAAACTCTCACACTCACTTAACACTAGCAGCTTCTGAACTTAGAGTAAAAGGTGAAGAAATGGCTGGGTACTAGGTCCTATTTATAGAGTTTGGGAATGAAAGTATCTTGATTTTACTTGAATAAAAATAATGGCTTTTTAGGTGAAAATCATTTGAATAATCGTTCAGCAGAGGCTGAAGACTCGTTCAAAAGATGCTGGACTTTTGACGAAGTTTGAATGGCTGAAAGGAAAAGAATTCAAAAGAGTTTGAATTCATGCTGGAGGAGGCGATATATCGCCCCCTGTAGGCGATATATCGCCTGGGCCAGTATGCCCGAGGCGACCGTGCATCGTTTCGTGTTTTCCGTATCTACGTGCTGCGACATATCGCCCCCTATAGCTGCGATATATCGGCACACGCTGAGTATTTAAACACGAAATGACACATTTTTAGCTAAGTTTGAATGGAGTAAACAGCCTTGACTAAGCCCTCAACGTTTTCAAAGCTGCTGACTGACCCTATAACATTCAAACTTTACTCCTTATTAAATTTAATCCTCAAAAATACTTAATCCTTAATCACCATTCATAACATGTGCTTAAAATCCTATTGGTTGATGTCTAAACCTTATAATATAATAAATAAAATCCTTAATATCAGTCACATTAATCAAACCTTAGGTTATACTTAATATTCTTAAACTATAGATTAAACTTAGAAAATCTATAAGTACTACTATGAGTGTCCAAATAATTCCCGGTCTGAACCAAAAATCCACAGTTACATAGATAATACTAAACATACTATAATACTACTAAATAACTAGCTAAGTAAAGTTCTTGGACTCTACATTGCCTTCACCAAAATTTAAAAAAAATTAAAAATACTTCATTTTCATTTTTTATTTAAAAATATTTATACTCCACAGGATTGGCTATAGTTTCTGACAGACATAAGAGCATAGACAATGCAGTACATATGGTGTACCCAAATGCTTTCCATGGAGCTTGCATGTTTCACTTGCTCAATAATTTGAAAAGCAAGTATGGGAGCCATGGAGAAGAGCTACAAATGAAATTCATTGCAGCAGCAAAAGCATACGCAAAAACAGAATGTGAACACTACATAAGAGGCCTTGATAGAATTGACAAACGCATTAGACCCTATTTAGAAAAAGCCAAGTATGAAACTTGGGCAAGATCATACTCGCCAACAAAAAGATACACCATGATGACATCCAACATCGCAGAATCACTCAACGCTGCACTAAATGCTGCAAGAAATCTCCCCATTGATATCTTGGTTGAATGCCTTAGAAGTTTGGTTCAAAAGTGGCTTTGGAACAACTCAAATAATGAAAATGGAACATTCACAAAAGTCTCTACAGCAACAGAGAATGAATTGAGACATGACATTGTTTCAAAAATGAAGTATGAGGTATGCAACTAAACTTATTCTTACTATTATTTATTCTGTCAATAGATGGTAACCAGTTACCTTCCATAACAACTGGAAAAAAAAAGTTTACACAGAAGCATAACTAGTTACTTCCAATCTTAAGTCTAGTTAAAATGTTTATTATCTGATTCTATTTCATGACAAAACTATTTTTAGGTCTTGCCTTTCAACACAATAGAATACCAAGTTCGTGATCAAAAGGGGATAAATTTCACAGTAAATATACATAATAGAACATGTACTTGCAATAGGTTCCAAGAAGATGAAATGCCTTGTGGCCATGCAGTAGCTGTCATTGCAAAGAGAAACTTGAGTGTGTATGATTATTATGCAAAGTTCTACAGAACAGAAACGTTGAAAGCATTGTATCAAGAAAATGTTCATCCTTTGCCCCATAAAGATGAATGGAATCTCCCACAAAACTTGGACATAATGGTGCTGCCTCCAAATGCAACAATCCCTGTAGGAAGACCAAGAAAGAAAAGAATAAGATCAAGAGGGGAACCTAAAGTAATAATCACCTGTGGGAAATGTGGGCAACCATGACATAATAGGAAGACTTGCAGGAATCCTCCAATTGAGAAGCCAAACAAACAGAAAAAGCCAAAGACATAGATTCATATTTTACAGCAAAACAAACCTTTCATAGCTTTATTCATTGAAAGAGTGACTTTCATATTCATCAAGTATCATTCAGTATTTTAATAAGATTGTTTCAAAATTAAACACATTGATTGATTATGCAAACTTATAAAATCCTTTCAAAATAATTTCTTGGATTTGTTTGCTTCTTATTTTTCAATGCTACCATCAGTATAAATAAAGCATAATGAAAAAAACATGAACGTAACCAGTTACCAAAAATTAACAACAAAACAACGATATAGGTAACTGGTTACCCTGAAGTTACAATACAAGATAAATTACCCACTATAACAATCTAAAAGCCAAAAAAAGAATTAAAACATTTACTTTCTTCTATCACAAACTCCTCTATATATAATATTAAAGTTACTTTAATATTAACTTAATAAACTGGTTGCATAACTATAATATGACAAGCTTAGTGGGAAAATCTAAAAAAACACTTAAGTAACCAGTTACCCTCGGTATATTAGGAAAGAAACAGCCTGAGTACCTGGTTACCCTCAAAATCATTCTTGCTCGAATAACACCAATAAAATTAGTTAAACAACCCAACTGGGAACTAGTTTCCCTCAAATTATTCCATAAAACATTGTAAAAAAATACAGAAAAAAAATAGAAAACTAACTACCTGCTTTAAAGTGTTATCTAAAATATATATTAATAATTGAGATTAACAACAACAAACCAATAGGGAAAAAATAAAAAATAAAAACACTTAAGTAACCAGTTACCCTCGGTATGTTGGCAAAGAAACAACCTGGGTACCTGGTTACCCTCTAAATCATTCTTCCCACCGCTTACAACAAAAGAATTAACAAAAGGCTATACTGATATGTATATATAAAATGACCTTAAGAATCCCAATGTTTTACATAAGCAGAAATTTAAAAAAACTAACTGTTAAACTATAAATTGATTCATCATTTAATTAATGTTGTAGCAAAAATAAAAAAGCAAAAGAAACATAATATCACTAAAAGCCTATGCAGCAATTTTCATTCTCTTCTGTCTCCTCTCCAAAAGCTTTTCATTGAACTCATCGCTAGTTAAGTATCCCTCAAGTTCTTTGTTCTTTCCATGATAGTACAAGCTGATAGCAATGTCTTCGCGAAGGAGACGAACATCAATATGTTTAGGCATCTCATTCTCCTTCCCAAGAATTATTTGTTCAACAAAATAAGTAGAAAACACCCCACAATCGCTACATAATGGAAACAAGTAAAAAAAACAACTAAGAACATATAAACAAAAAAGAACACAAAGAAAAAAAAAACTAAAATCAAATAAACAAACTAACCAATCAATTTGTTGAGGAATGTCTGTAGCAATGCTCAACTTCAAAGCCTCATTCTCTGCCACATCATACGGACTAACATCATTATTAATATCTTGACGATCATAGAAACCAATCTTCTCCAATAGAAGAGGAATCAAAACAGCAAATGCCTCAACGACATGTAAAGTCTGATTTTCATGATGTGCACCAGACATTGAATCATACACCGTAAGTGATCTCTGCTGTATATTAAAGTGCAACAAAATCCAATGCATAAGAGCCTTCACATTAACAGGCATGACAACATCATCAAGAAAATTCCAATGAGTTGCACAAAACATGGATTCCCCCTTCATTATCTTCAAAGCAACACAGCTCTCATCTATTTTAAGTGCACCACTACCTTTTTTCTTAAAATCTTCATACATAAACACTATGTTTTGCCCAAAACAATTGTCAGTCGTAGATACTCTCCTATTCAAATCTTTAGAAAATTTAACCTTTCTCCTCAAGTAATACATCATCACATCAACATGCTGCATAATAAAAAAAATACATGATTATAAGATGATATGTGTAGAAACCAATCTACTATGACAGTCAAGAAAACTTTATTACACAAGGGTAACTAGTTACCATCATCAACACAAAATCAGTTACAAAGTTTGGGTAATCAGTTACCCAATGAACTACAACAAAGCAAACAGTAGGGGAATTGGTTACCCAATAACATCATAATATATAGCATAAATAGATCACTAGACTTATTACCTTTTAAAACAAAATAAATAACTCCAACATGAAAAAATAGTTAAAATAAAAGGAAGAATCCCACTGATGAATCAACGAACTGCCCAGAGAAATAAAGGCTATGAAACCAAGTCTTCTCAGAAATAAGGACAAAAGTGAAGTTAATTGGTGGGTCCACAGAATTATCATCATATTTTTTGAACTTGAACAATACGTTAAAAAAAAGTTAACAAATTAATCAGACATATTATGCATAGAAAAAACTTAAAAACAATTAATGGCTATACATACTTGTTCCTTTTCTTCAAATCACGTTTAATCTAGGAGTCAAACTCAGACATTTCTTCTTTAGTGTGATTATCACCAATTTCATCGACAAATGGACAAATATTATCCAATATTGTTCTCTTTCTTTTTTGTTTCACTCCAACTCCAGAAGATCCAAAAATTGTTAAGAAAGGAGACTTTACAACAGCGCTCAGCTTCGCTTGCCTTTTCTTTCCCAAAAGCAGTCCATTATCAAATGCTTGTGCATCCTCATACAACACAATTGACCACTTACTTTTATCCTCCAAAGAACTGCTCTCTTTAAGTGGCCTCTCAACCGATTCATTAATAACTCTCCATATTACATTAGAGACATGAAATGTGGGAGTTCGAGGACTTGAGCATTTAGTTGAGTTAACTTTAATTGGCTCCTAAAAAAGAAATAAATATATACGACCAATACTTCATTACAAACAAGAAAACAAGGGGGAAATAAACCAATTGCTTAAACAAATAAAAGGAAAATAAAATCTTACTTTATCGGTAGTAAAAAATTGTGAAGCAATCTGAACGAAATGCTCCAAATCAGCCCCCAACTCCTCACCAATATCAACATTTTGATAACCCCTAGACGAATGGCCATCAAAAAATCCTAAAAGTACAAAAACCAGCAATTTTTACAAAAATTGAAACCAAATTAGACATCATAAAAGGGAAACACACAAACAATAGTAACCAGTTACCTCAGAAGAAGCCTCAGCATGCATAGGATCTTCAAACTCTCCACCAACATTATGATTACCAGCTGCCATAGATGCCTTAATACCACCCAACAAAGATATAACAAAAGCAAAATCAGATGCGAAAGATTCCTTCAATTCAGAAATTGCAAGCAATATACACTTCTGGGAATCTTGCACTTCAGCCAATTTTGATTGAATGGCAATAAGATCCTGATGCATATCTGATGGACTAGCAGCATCATCATCAGGTGGATCTATTGGCAAAAACTTACTCTCAAAAGACAACCCTCTCAGTATAGGCAGTCTCATTTCTTCATTGGTAGGGATTATGACATTAACATCATACTGCAAGAATCAAATTTTTTTAAACAAACGACAAAAAATAACGGTAACAAGTAACTAGTTACCCAAATATAAAACAAACACAATAAAAAATATAAGTGAATGACAAAAAAACCAAAAACAAAAAAAAAAACAAAATCATTACCTCTTCCTCCAAAAGAACTTTATCACCCAAATACTGGTATGACACACTTCCCCTGCTTGTCCAATTCAGAATCCTTGGAAACAAACAATTAACCCTTCTACACAACACTTGATAACAAGAAGGAATTGTCTCATATATCCATATAAGGAAAGCAATAGGGAAATCATAGCACTTATAACTATAGTTATCCAGTGACCCATCTTCTTTCCTAGGAACATAATCATACATGGTGTTCCTATCTTTCAATACTGCTCGCATCACACACCTAGTTCTTTGCCACAACACTTTCCCAAAAGCAAACTTCTTCATCTCAACGAAATTAGTATCAACCATGGCAAAGAAGGAGTTGTCAACACGAGTCTCATTTTGTGTGCCAAACAAAAAATTAGCTAACAAATGAACAATAGTCAACTTAACGACAACCTCATCACCTTTCTTCTTCAAATTTTTATCATTAAACGCACATGCAACCTCCTCTTTCTTAAGTTTTTCTTCCTTCATGGGCTTACCTTCATACAACGGAAAAAGAGATTTCCTAAGCCCTAAATCAACCTCTTTGAACATGTTAAAGTCAACACTGCCCACACATTTCAAACCAGTTTTGAGGGCAAACTCATTGATTGAGAACTCAAAACTCAGAATCTTCATTTTTTTTATAAACCTCCCTAAGCAAAACACTATGAAATAACTGCGCCTGAAATGTAATATCAGGCATATCCAAAAAGTGACCGAATGGGGTTCTTCGAAACATCGCTTTTTGTTTCGAACTTAAAATTGCATTAATCTCATTAATAACAGAAGGCTTATTCCACTATTGGACTTTACTACCAAAACGCTTATCAGGTTTAATTCTGTAATGTGCATCCTAAAAAAAACATGGGAATCAATTACACACTGGTTACATAACACTAAACATAATAAAGAAACTGTGAAAAATATAAAGGAAAAAAAATAAAATAAACAAAGTAACTAGGTACCTATTATAAAACAATAAACATAAACAACTAACTCAGCACCTATAAATCCAAAAAAATTATAAAAAAATAAAAAGAAAAGTGGAAAACATACAGAACAAAGAAAGTTAACACTAAAATAACAAAAAATGATACAATAAAATCAACCAAAAAGTAACTAGGGACCACATGATAACACATTACAAAACACTAAACTTAATAAACATAATCATACGTTTAAACCATATAAAGTAACCGGGGACCACCAAAGAAAAGCAATGCCAAACACATATAAACTATGAACTTTTAAAAAAAATACTAAACATCAACAACTAACTCGGTACCTATAAAAGCCAAAAAAATTATAAAAAAAGAAAAAGAAAAGTAGATAACATACAGAACATGGTAACTTAACATTAAAATAACAACAAATAATAAAAGTAAATCAATTCAAAAGTAACTACGGACCACATGAGAACACATTACAAAAAATTAAACATAATCATACACTTAAACCATATAAAAAAACAAGGGACCACAAAAGAAAACAATACCAGTAGTATGTACGTTGAACTTTGTTTATATGTATGTTTTCCTAGTTACCTAGTTACTTTGAACTTTGTTAAGTGTATTACTGTGTATGTATGTAACCAGTAGTATACGTCAAGGTGTATGAGCAAGTTTTATCATTATTTCATTGACAAAACCACACACACACACATTTATATATTTTTGTATATATATATATATAAATACATGCTCTAAACTTGCAATTTCAGCAAGCCAGAGCCAGTTTCATCATATATATAACATATATATAACATACATATAACATATATAACATATAACATATATAGAGCCAGTTTCATCATATATATAACATACATATATATATATAACATATATGAGTGAATTACATTAAGAAGGCATATTTCCGGGCAGAAGAAGAACGAGATAGAATATGAGAGTAATCTGAGATCAAGATGAAGGCATAGGATATTAATCATATATGTGGGAATTACATATATCATATATGTTTTCCCCTCAAGGTAAAGATGCAGCAAAATGTAAAAACATACATATAAACACTCTACTCTGACGATCTTTCTTTGTCCCAGCTGCAGTTCTCTTGATCCTTGATGAATCTTTACCTTGAGGGGAAGAACGCAAACCACCATCAACACTTATTGATGAAGAACCAACATTACCTCCCTTAAAAACATAAACATAAAATATAAAAAATGAAAACAACATAAAAAACAATATATTAGAACAACTCAAATTAACAAAAAACAAACTAATAACCAAACCAAAACACAGAAGAAGAAAAAATACAAATCAAAATAAAACCCAAACAAAAGAAAGAAACCAAAATACCTTAATGTTAGGTCTTGTATTGTCAGCAGGAACTGTTGGAGTTCGAGGAGAACGACGCATACCGATGGCCTTCACGTCTGTTAGCCGAAAACTTCCGAAAATTCCAATCATCCCCAACTTCTATTCAATAACTCAGATGACCAAAAACAACTCGGATCACCCCAAATGCTATTCAACAATGTTGATCACCAAAGACCCAAATGCATGCAAACACAAAACCGGTTTGAAGAAAGAGAAGAAGAAGAAGAATTGGGAAACAAAAAACAAACTGAAATGAAAGGTAAAGAAAACATGAAAAAGTAATATAAAAACTACCTTTACAAAATTTTAAAAAAAATTAAATAAAATAAAATTACATAACTACCCTTGGATTTTTTTTTTAAAAAGTCAATAGAATCAAACATATGGCATAATCAGACATTTTAACAAGAATATGGAAGAAAAAAAACCATAAAAATGATAAAAAAAAGTATAAAAAGCCATAAAAAAAGTTACGTTGAAAAAAAAAACCATATTTTTTAAAACATCAATTAAAAGTCCATATAAAATGTAATTTCCACACTCTCTAAATTCTATAAGAACAATTCCAAAGGGGCTCCTTATTTTTAGCTATTTTTTTTGCAAAAATTGCTAAGAGCACTCACAATGGGTACTCTACTCTAATTATCAAAATATCTCATCAAAATTCTACTTTTTCTATTATTCCTCACATTTTTATATTACACCATACATACTACTCTATATTTTCTTTTACATTATTTAAATATTATATTTATAAATATTATTTAATAGTTAAAGTAAAAAAAAAAACATATTAAAAAAGAAAAAATAATAAAAAAAAATTTGCTAATGGGAGAGAGAAAGAAAAAAAAGATAAAAAAATTATTAAAAAATGCTTACATAGGTGATTTAACCTTAGCTACATTTTTAGAATAGAATTTATTGGGTTTAGTCATAAGCAATTATACATAGAAATTTACATTTTAAGCAGAGGACTGCTCTAAAAAGTTATTTTATGAAGCAACCTTTATTCATCTCACCAACCATAATCTTTATCTTAACTACGGTAGTTGTACAATAATATTAAAATAATCATAAAATAATATTATTTTTCATTATAATAAAAATAATAAATTTTTAACAAAATATGGAACTCCCCACATTTGGCTAGCTCCTTGGTCAGGTTCTCAAAATTGGAGAGTCAATTTAGAGAGTGATTAGAGTATAGATTTTTCAATGGAGCTCCCTACAATAGCTAAGGAGCCATTTTGGGGAGTTCATTAAGAGCATCTCTAATGGAGTGTTATAAAAGTAGTGTATAGTCATATTTTAGCTCATTTTCATAATATGGAACTCTAATGGTAGTCTAAAATATGTGTCAAGTTTGGCATATGCTAAAAGTTGTGTCAAATTTGGCATAAAATATAGTATGAGTCAAATTTGGCCTGCAATAAATATTACATTTTTTAATTACTCATTTGTCACTCATTAATATGATTTATGAATTGAAAAAGATTTTTTAATTTTAATTTATCTTTTAATAAAAAAATTAATTATTTTGTATATTTTCAATAAGCATTAATAGATGTATTGACTTTTTTTAGCTAGTTTGCACATTATGCTTTGCAATATAAATGTAAAAAGTGGGCCAAATATAACATTGTTATATATTTTGGGTCAAATCTAACACAAAATATACATTATCTATGGTCTAATAGTGTTTCTATGATTTTATTAACCAATTCCACCTGAATTTTTCACTGTTCTCTAAAACTTTATTGTCAATTCCAAATTACCCTACATAATCTGTGCTTGTAAATAAATTAATGATTATATTAAGTTAAATGAAATTCATGATTATTTTCCTACCATTTATCACACTACAAAAAAAAGGTTCAATACCGAAAACATTATACCGACAACATGTCCTCGGTATAGACATTTCATATGCGCGGGCCATTTTCGCGGTTCTGAATATGTTTAGTTGCTATACCGAGAACCTATACCGAGAACATGTTCTCGGTATAGGGTTTATAAATATCTCCCTCAGCCGCGAAGCCCCTTCTCCTTCCTCTCTGGTTTCTCTCGGTTTTCTCCGAACCCTCCGCCTCCCTCCGCCAAATATCGCCATTTTCCTCCCAAAAAACTCGGTTTTTAGCCCCAAAATTGCCAAGGGTGAAGGAATTTCTTTGTATTTGTTGAAGGTATGGTTTATTTATTCATTTTATATATATATATATATATTTATGAAATTGTATAATGATATTTTGTAATTTTTGTTTGAAGGTTGGGTATTCGGTTTTTGTTGGACTACAGAGATTGCTAGCAAGATATTGAAGGCATTGGTAAGTTTTTTTTAATTTTTCTGTATTTTTTTAAATTTTTTTAAATTTTTGAATAATTTATGTTTTTTTATATAAATAATATAATATTAATTTTAATAAAAATCTGAAATTATTATATTAGATAGAATGTATTTATTTTTAGGTTTTCAAAATAAGTATTAGTAAAAATGATATTAGGAATTAGAAAATTGTTATATGATTAATTAGTATTTTTTTTAAAATAAATTCTATGTTGTTTTGGTGAATTTTATGTGTATTAAACATATTAGTAAACATATTAAATATTTGAGTGTTAATTTGAAAATTTTGGTGGTAATGTTAGTATGTTGTTGTTGTTGTCAATTTTAATTTTTTTGGTTATGTTAGTAGTAAAAATTCAGATTTTATGAATATTGATGATTAATTTGTTGTTGTTAATTTTTAGTAGAATTTTAATATTTTGGTTAGAAAATTGAATAATTAATAAAATTTAGACTAATAATTATAAATTATATAGTCGTTTAAAATGTATTTGTAATGCTCTCTGCATGATCTGGGTCTGGATATTTTTTATGTGTTATTTGCAGGATTTTAAATTTTGGGATAGATGAAAATATAGTCGTTATGCTGCCGAATTTTTTATAGAATTGTAAAATTTAGAGATATTGTGAATATTAGTAGAAGTACTCAATAAAATTTCTAAATTAATAAATAGTGAATTGATAAGTAAAATAATATATTTTAAATTAACATTAAAAAAAATTAACATTAACATTATGCAACTAAATTTTAATAAAAATAAACATTAATTAAATAATTTAAGTAATAATTAAATCCTAAAGTAAATAAATAAATTTTAAACAAATCTTAGAAATTTTGTTTAAATTAATAAAACTATTCAATAAAACATAAGTAAAATATGTAATTTAATAAATACTAAATTAATATGTAAAAAAATAATATCTGTTAGTTCTGGTTAAATAAAATTAACAAATATATTATTAGAAAACCATTATTAAAATTAAAATTAAAATTAAAAAATTAAATTTAATATTTGTTAGTTTTAATCATTATTAAAATTAAAATTAAAAAAATATTTTTTTAATAATATTTGTTAGTTGTTTTTAATTTTTCTGTATTTCTTTTAAATTTTTTTTTCAATTTTTGAATAATTTATGTTTTTTTTTATATAAATAATATATTTTAAAATTAAGATTAAAAAAAATTAACATTAACATTATGCAACTAAATTTTAATAAAAATAAACATTAATTAAATAATTTAAGTAATAATTAAATCCTTAAGTAAGTAAATAAATTTTAAACAAATCTTAGAAATTTTGTTTAAATTAATAAAACTATTCAATAAAGCATAAGTAAAATATGTAATTTAATAAATACTAAATTAATATGTCAAATTTAAATAATTTTAATAATATTTACACTGAAATATATTATAGTTAGATATCATAAAACAACATAATTAACTTCAAAGAGCATAAGACATTAAAAAAACAATTTAATTTGACAGATATGGCTGATGTTATTGCTCAATCTCACGGGGGTGATGGTGGAGGATGCGATCCTCCACGTGGACCGTCAGATATCCCAGCTGATTGTGAACGAGGTAATACTTTACACATTGATATACTCCTTAAAATTTAACAATTAATCCATATTAATTTTAAAATATTGAATTTGCATACAATAGCGCCTCCAAATAAACGTGGACGCCATAAAGGATTGAACACGCGGGAAAAGAGGGAACAGTTGGGGCGTCCTCTCCCTCTCGAGTGGGATGTGCGGGGGAGAACATATAAAGAGATCAGAGAGTACAGCTCAAATTTCTCAAGAGAGCTCGGATTACTTGTTCGACAGTACACAGATCCGGACTGTCCTCAATGGTCAAAAGTACCAAATGCCTCGAAAGAAAGAATACTTGCACATTTGGAAGTAAGTAGTTTATGTATTTTTATGTTAATTCTCATTTTATGTTATATATCATATTTACTAATAAATGTTTGTAAATTAGGATGATTTGTTTGATATTGGGCGTACTAGATATGGAGAAGGGCATATGCTTGGGATCTTGAGTGGCATTGATACTTCGTGTGCTAAAAAGTATTCTGACTGGAAGTACGATATTAAAGAGCATTTAACGATTAATGGGCCACAAAATCGTTATGGTGGTTGCACGGATACGCAGTGGCAAAAAGCAATTGAATTTTTCCGACGCCCAGAAATTACGGTATTAATTTCTTGCTAAACTTAACTATCTTAATTAAATATATTACTAACGATAACTTTTTGCAGAAACGTTCTGTGGTCAACAAGGAAAATAGAAGGAAACTGAAAGAGCTTAGCTATGGAGGTTCTCAGTCAATCCCAGCCCTGCGCTATAAAAAAGTTAGTTAATTAATTATTTTTTAGTTTATTTTCCTTATTTACGTTTAATTATTAATTTTATAAAAATATATGTACGTGACAGCGCAATTTAGAGACTGGGCAACTTGAGTCCATCCCGGATAGCTGGATGGATACTCACCATAAATCAGGCACAGGGTGGGTGACAGAGACAGCCAAAAATACTTGGGTACGTTAAGTTTTTTTAAACATTTTTCAAAATTTTAATTGTTTAAAAATTTTAATTACATTATACATTGTATCACAGGAGGAATTGCGCGCATACCGCGACACACAGCAGACACAGGCAACTGATACTGAGAGTTCCACACCAGTTTCGAGTGCGCCTGAAGATGAAGACATATCTTTGGTACAAACTGTCTTCGAGATATGTCTTCGGAAAACGACGGGGCCACCAGAAAGGATATGGACGTATCCTTAACATAAGGGACCGAACTCCATTTGATTTTCGTCCTTCACAAACTAGAGATGAAGAGTTGTCTGAGATGAGAGAGCGTCTTCGACAGTTAGAGGAGCATGTCCGGACTCATTGTATCACCCCGGGATCTCAATCTGCCCCACCACCACCCGATGATCCCGATGTTGGAGCACCGACTCAGTAGGACTTATATATGAATTTTATTACAATTGACTATTACATTATCTTGTTTAACACAACTCTTTATTTTGATTTAGCGAACATACTCTTATGTTTTTATTTATATGTTTAATATAAGTGTTTTAATTTTATTCCATTTTTTTATATTTAATTCAAATTAAATAAATAAATAAATAAGGAAATAAATATTACAAATATAAAAAAAAAATTGGGAAACGTCTATACCGAGGACATTGTCCTCGGTATATACCAAAAAGATGTCGGTATATACCAGCACGATGACAAATTGAGGTTAGTTGTATCGAGGACATTTGTCACTTTATACCGAGGACATTGTCATCGGTAAAGCCTATACCGAGAACATTTTTAATGTCGTCGGTAGAAGTTTTGTTTTACCGACGCGGCTGTACCGATAACTTTCTACCGACGACATTGTCTCGGTATAGGGTGTACCGAGGACATTTTGGCTTATACCGAGGACATTTGTTCTCGGTATAGTCCTTGTTTTTTGTAGTCTGCATATTTTAATAACTATATATTTTTTTCTTTTTTAAAATAAAATTTTGAATATGGATCATCATTACAACCATTACATCATAGACTAGACTACCATATAAATTAAAATTTTAATTTAAAAAATGATAAATATATTTCTATTAACTTCGATACCAAAATCAAAGTTTAAACAAATAACATTTCATGACGGTATAACGTGACATTTGAATTTACTAAAACTATATTTTTTATTCTTTCGAAAGTGCTATTAGGTGCTTAATGACAGAACGATGACAAATAAGAATAACAATTCAGTTAACAAAATATAAGGTTTTCTTTTCAAGTTTTCTAAATGTAACATATTAACCTTAAGTAAAAAAAAATAGAGGAAGATTAACACAACATATTATCATATGAAAACAACAAATCGAATCAAAACAGTGGGAAAAAAAACACCACTACAGATTATTTAACTGTCATTTTATTCAACAAAACAATTAAACTATATAGCCTCCACTGCATAAAGTCCGTTGTCGTTTGTAAGACGTAAACGACGTGTGGTTTAAATTTCATAATATGCTGTCGTTAGATGTGTGACTTTTCTAGTCTTTTATATTTCACGTCTTTTTCGTTGTGCGACTGATTATTATTATGGCAACGACGATAAAATCAACCCCATTAGAAGAACTACAATAAGATATTCTTAACTGGGTCATGGCAATGGTACGTGGTGGTGGCCGTGGCGGCGCTGCCTGGGCTGGCGTGGGGGTGGTGACGCATGCAGTGGCTGGCCAGCGTGAGGAGCACATGGAGGACTAGGGGGTGGTGGTGAGTAGAAATAAAACCATGCTGGTGGTGGCGGCGGTGGCAATACTGGCGGTGATGGTCTCTTATGGGGTGGAAGATGTTGTGGTGGAAGTAGGCGCCGCTGATAGTGGTTGCCGTCGTGGTGATTTGGGGTTGGGGAATTGACCGAATGACAAAGAATGGTGGGGAACGATAATAGAAGCATATTCCAAAATAGTATAGCCAAGAGTGTAACAAACGCACCCCACATTGTATACAACGAGTTGGTAAATTAGTTGGTACAAATTTGAACAATTATGAGTCTTTGAGGTACTTCTTTGGGAGCCAAACCATTTTATAGGTGGAGAGGTAAGAGTGAGAGAGGTGAGAATTATAAGACTTAATTTATCCATAAATGTTTTAAGTATATGTTAATTATGGCATATGATGAAATACAATTATTTATGTGTACCAAAGGTCCAAATCCACCTACTATCCAACTTTTTTGGCGTGCCAAACAAAAATTTCCTTTTATTTCTTTTCCATTGTGCCCGGCACAACAAATTGGTAGTTATTAAAGTTCTAATGGGCATTTGGCCCAGAATTGGACTCGAGTAACCCCGAAAAATATGCGTCGAATTATGTAAAATATGTATTTATATAATGATGGAAGAACTAAGTGGGGTTTGGTTTTGAAATCTTGATAAAGCAAATGAAGACTTTTAGTAGTGAAATATGTTGAAAATTCTACTGTTGTTGCTTAATACTTGCTCTTCTAGCTTATAATAAATTAAGTTTCGCAATAATGAAAGTGATATATTGGCGGGAAACAGGTACCTAATTGCAAGAATAGATGTGACATATTCCATATTATATTAGTATGAAAAAAGAAATTCAACTCTGAATAACATAAAGGCCTAACCCACTACATAAACTAAAACAACCAATCGTGCCCCAACACCCAAGACATTGTTTAACAAGTAGAGTTAATTAATCAGAGACCATTGAAAATTGGCCGATCAGTTTCTTTTACATTTATTTTAATGTAAAAAGTTATGCTGCACTACACTATATATAGTAAACTACTCCCCTAGATACTATATTCAAATGTGTCTGTACATATAAGGAACACAAAATATCAAATTGTTCTCTCTTTTTTCTTTGAGTTTATCAAATTATTTCATTTAGAAGTTTAAAATCAATGTGTGGTTTTTTTTTTCTTTCTGTCACATGGAATAGAGCGATGAGATAGTGAGATGAGTAACCGTACCATTTGGAAATTAAATGGTTCAATAAATTCTCCATCTTCTTTCTTTACTTTTGGCGTGGCCCTATGCCTTGTGAGGACGCTATGCGTCCAGATGGCAAGGGACATAAATCAGAGATGGCCCCATTTTGATATCCAAAATCTATTCATTTGTTTTTTTTGACTTTTCTCTTACATTGGAAAAACAAAATAAAATAAATGGTTCTCATCTCACAAATATTGTATTGGTGGATGCAGTACCACTATGATTAATTCCGACTTCTTCTTAACTTTTTCTTTCCCCCTAACTTCTTTTTTTTTATTAATTTAATTTTATATTTATAATACTAAATTTTTTTTTTTAAGGAGAACATGAGTCCATTACAAGCACTCATGGATAAGCCAAAATGGCAAATAGGCGAGCAAGTGGCAACAAAGCCAATAGACTGACAGCACGAGGCACACACACCATTCATAGTCATAGTAATTAACAAGTATCAAACTATCATCGTTGCACATCCCCACACAAACCCAGAACCCCACTCCCTCACCACCACCATCCCACTGCCTAAACTCCACCGCCAAGCTAGAAGCCCACTCCACGACCAAGGGAGAGAGACCCACCGCGAAAAGTTGGAGAAGAATCCACCACCACCGAGCCCCACACTTGCAACAAAAGATAAGACTTCTCAGCCAGCGCCACCGGCGCCAAGAAACCACCAGTAAGCCCGCCCGAGAGAAAGAAACCTAGGCAAGAAACTAAAAGAGAGAGGGGCTTCTGAAGAACACTAGAAGATAGAGCGTTTCAGTCCTTTTCTTGTGTGTTTGAATTATAATACTAAATATTATTGCACATAAAAAAAGGACAGCATCAACATTCATTTTGATTTATTCAGTATAACACTTAAAAAAATAGCTCAAGACCTTAAAATCTTCCTCTATCAAATGTTGTAAAATGCAAAATAAATTAAAACAATTTACTATTCATGTTGTAGAGTTATGGAATACTATTCATGTTGTACATATTTTTTATTATTTTTCTTTTCTTCTTTCTCTTTCTTTTTATGTATATAGGATAGTTCTCATGTGGAGTTGTTAAAAACGTGTGCATGCACAGGTGTAGACGTTTTTTTTTACATCGTTGGATACATTTGAATGGCTGAGATATGCCACACTTTTGTAAGTTACATTGAACTTACTGTGCACCCTAGCACACACAAAATATAACCAATGTTAATCCCTAATTTCTGGATTAAATATGTTTTTAAGCTTGGTTGTGGTCGATTGGTATTAGAGTTATGGAGGAGGGCGATGAAGGACATCCATAGTTGAATTTCCAGACGTACCGTAGTGTCTCAGTCCATGGGATGGCATTGCCGACAGCAGGCACTAGAGGCTTCGGTGAAATGGGAAAAGGGTTACGAAGGAATATCAGTCGCACTCTAGTCATCCATTCCCTTGGGACGCCATTGACGGCGACAGGCAGGAGAGGCTGCGGCCGAATGGGAAAAGGGATTTATGATGCGTTTCCATCAAGACGATTTGAGAGATAGACAACTCATTCCAACTCAAGCAGAGAACAAATAAATGAAGACACTATCCGTACAAATCACAAAAGATGATGAACTATTCCTTGGATCCCCTGCGACCAAGAACTATAGACAAACCTTAACGAAGATTCCATGGAGATTTCGAACGAACCGACGCTTCAATGAAGACGATTTGGGTGAGACCACTCTTTCAAACCCTGGGTGAGAAAAAAATTAGGGATATATGCGAATGAATATATATATATATGATGCATACATTTTGTGTTTTTTGGCTCGCGAACAGTTTTTGGTACCATTTTTTTTATGACCGTGTATATTATAGTTATTTAGAGCATCCTGCAAATTTTTAAGAAATTTCAAATAATTTACATTGCCAAAAATTAGGTTCAAACATGTTTTTTTCCACATGCATAAAAAAAAATTAGTCACGCATGCAACAACTTGTTTGAACCTAGTTTTCGGCACTGTAAATCATTCGGAATTTCTCAAAAATTTATAGAATGCTCTAAATAACTACAATAAACGAAGTCATAAAAAAAATCGTGCTGAAAACTGTTCACGAGCCAGAAACACAAAAGGGATGCACCAATACAAATATCCTATATATATATATAGGTCTCTCCCTCCATATATATTATAAACATATATATCTTCCCTTTAAAAAAAACATATATAAATATATAAATATTTTTCTCAATCTCTACAATATTATTTTACAATGTTTCCAATATCATATAAATTTATATAAATATAAATTAGTATTATTTTATTTTAGATATTTTTATGTTATTTTTTATGACTCGTTAATTAATTATTTTGTTATTTATGTATTTGTTAAATTACAATGCAGTATAAAGTAAAATTATATTTGACACTATATATAGATAAATATTATAAATATTAAAATTTATAGAAATATTATTAAAAGTGAGAAAATATTTAAAATGAATAGAAAATATTAAAATGAAATTTTGGTGATAAGCCAAGCACGCGACTTGTCCGAGCTCCCAACAAATTGTTACATCTATTTGGAGCTGAGGAAGGAAGAGGACAAGATAATTTATAAATATTTTTAAATAAATTAAATCTGAGACTCAACACGCACAAAGAAAAGTTAAAATAAAGAAGAAAAAAACAATAAGGCGTTTTGTGCTAGTGTACGATCATTCACAAGAAGGTTTGCTAAAGTTTGGCAACCTTGAAAAGCTGAAAACTGAAGGATATGTACATTTTTTTGGAAAAAGCCCACTTCCCCATGTCAGCAATACATTCATCCAAGCTTAGGAAGAAAGCACAGGTTCTTCTTAGAAGTCTTTTCTTGTCACAAGTTTACAAATATCTACATAACTACGCTACCAAAAAGGTAAGTAAGATCCTCTATATTTCAAACAGAGGTAACTAATGCCAATCTACTAATCGACATCATAAACATAAACAAGCCTGGATAGTTATGTTACAGATATTACTACAGGAGGGTGGCCATTGGGATCAAGTATTTGTTAGCATGGACAACCAAACTCAAACATTTCTCCGACTCTCTCTCACTACACCTCATTTGCAAACAGTCTTCAGTCGCTTTGCAGCCTGAACAAACCCCATAATCACCTGCAACTCGTCGATTTGCTACAACCACCAAAACATGTTTTCAAAACATCAGTAAATGCAATTAAAAGATTCAGCTTAGATTCATCTTTATGCAAAATGATGAAGACCAGTACCTGTGACATGAAATGCCTCTGCACAACATCTACAAGTTGCTCCTTCGATGGGTTGGGAATGGCATCAACCTTGTATAAATCCATTTTATTAGTACAACATGAAGGAAATCTGTTAATGCCGAAAGAGAAGAGTTTATTCAACCAGGCACATAGTAAGAAAATCACTCACAAGATTAAAATGTCGCAAATATCTCCACAAAGCAGCCATTTCCAGTTTGCTCAGGTCAACTTTCTGTGCAGGAGATATCTTAAATCACAAACCATAAATGCAACTCGTGATTTGTCTTGAGAATTTAAAAAAAAAATAATGATAGTAAAATAATAAAGGTAAAGCGTAAACAAGACTAGTCTAATGAAGTTAGGTACCATGGGCCCACGAGAAGTAATGATAGAGCCCTTCGATTGAGAGTCACAGGACAGAGATCTGCACATAGTCTTGTGAGATGACCCTGATGACTTGTGCACTCTATGTCTTGATCTATGGGACTTTTGAGTGTCATCGGATGCTGTAAACAGAAATAGAGAAGGCGAAAAAAAAGCATGATAAGAAAAGTGTGGCGCCGAAAAAGAAGATAAAAGCAGTAAGAGTAAGACAACAGAGTTTAGGTTTAGAGATGGCTAGTAAAAGTTAAAGGTAAACACTGAAGACACAACGGATCCTATGTGCCCACCAAACCAACTTATCTCAAGGGCATACTGTGGAAAACCCACAAAAGAGGAGTCCAGGTAACAGACTCTTCATAAAAGACGAATAACCAACTTCATAGACATCCACACTTGCTACCACACAGTTAATAGCTTAATAGTATCTCGAAATTAAAACAAACTTAATCAGTCAACACTTAGTGGCTTTTAAAGGGAATTATCCATTCTACAAGCATAAAGAAAAAGACCATCCTAAGTAAAGAAAAACAATCATCCTAAGAACCATAATTAGGCTTTCTTTTCACAAGTAGAGACACTGTAACCGTATTAACAGAGTACACGACTCACTCAAATCTGATCCATTCCAGGGAATGCTATCGAAATCAAGGTCATCATCTTCCTCGTTACCAGTAGGAGCTTCAATCACGCTAAGGGCATTCCTCTGAAGTTTTACTTCTATGCCATTAGTAAGAACCTGCAAAGTTAAAGATATTATAGCAGACCCCATTATCAAACTTTAAACACAAAAGTATAATATGCATAAGTCAGGAAGTGACCCGATCCAACCCAGATGAAATTTGCCAGAATTAAAGTTGATAAAGGGAAAGTAAAATGGAATATGGATTCCAAATTCCAATATTAATTAAAGCGGTGAAATTGTCTAATAATCAAATGAAGGATAGCTACCAACAGGGGCATCTTTACAAGAATCTTTTTTTTTTTTAAAAAAAAAAAAAAAAGAAACGCAGAAAGCAAAAACCCCACTTACGGCAGAAGTTCGGCAACAACTCACTTAAATTAAAATAGTTTAAGCAAAAATTTGAACCCCATCTGTAAATAAATAAACTGCGGAATTCAAATTGGGAATTTTCTTTAATAAGATATAGTACTTAAACACCAGATTGAATGCGATTTATTTCACCCAAAATTCAATCGATTAAATAAATCCAGATAGCCCCCAATTCACAAAGTAGTATAAGTAATAAATAAGGAAGTTTGTGAAGGAGATTCTGAAGAAAAAAAAATACACTACTTAACAGGAATTGAGGCCAATCCAAACTGTTGTGACTTCAAATAAAAATTATAAAAAAAATCCGAAAGATGAAGTGCAGAAACTAAAAGCAAGCAAATTCCCGCATGCAAACGATTAAAAGTAACTAGAATTATTGTTTATCAAATTCTAATTTATTAAACTAATAATAGGACCAGGATAAATGAATTCCCAACATTAATAATCAATCAGGATTGAAAATCAACTTTTAGTGCCAAAACCCTAAAAAGAAACAAATCTATTGGGTGAAACAAAAAAATTTGAAAACACAATACTAAAAGTGAAATTTTAATCCTACATTACAAAAGATTTGATCAATTTATTAGATCCATCGATAATCCAAACATGCAATCAAAACCCACTTATAGAAACTCAAAAGATTGAACTCAGTTTCGTCCGACATAAAAGGTCATTAAAGAATAAAAGAAATGAGACAGAAAAGATAAGAAACTCCCAATCTTTAGAATAAATCAATACAAAGTAGAATACTTACCAAGAAAACAGCCAAATTCAACCACATTGTTTGAATAACTCAGATTCAAAAGCTTCAAAATCACATCAAATTTCAAGAAATGAATAACCGCAAAAAAAGTTTATAATTCAATCCTGGATTATCCACAATACCCATAATTCGTCATCCCAATAATATGGAAAAAGACATAGAAAATTACCAGCCAATGCCATCCGCCTAAACCTACAGCCTTCTTGACCACACCTTGGAGACCCACAAGTACGGATTTAGTCCTGTTATTCCCCGTCACTACCACTTTGGTATGACGAGGGAGTACAGAGAGTTCCTCCTCGCTGCTATCTCCACAGCTCTGCAACTGCGAGAAGCCGCCATTGACAGAACTTTCCACAGCTTCAAGCATTTCCGATTCCAAATTAAATTAAGCAAGTTTTTCTCTTTAAGCAATTCAATAGAAAGCTCGGGTATCAGAACTCAAAATAGCAGTTGGGGGGAAGATCACGCATTGCTGAGCAAGGTTTTGGGAATTTCAGAGCGAAATTGAGAAGAAACGGTGAGTTATTCTTGGGTTTCTTTGCAGAGAAAAAACACAGATAAAAAAGAGAGAGAAAACAGATAGGGGAGAGGACAGAGAAACAGAGGAAGTAGAAAGAGAACTTGTTGTGTGTGTGTGTGTGTGTTTGTGTTTGTGTTTGTGTTTGTGTGAGAGAGAAAAGAAAAAGAGGACGAGAGTGACTTGTATTTTTTTATTGGTGTGTAGCTATGAATCCCGACGACCCCAAATGGACCAACCATTTTCCGCCACGTATGCACTAATGGTGTGATGTAATACCACTAGCGGTTTTTTTTTTCGAAGAGTAACTGGAAGTTGACCGTTTGACTGCTTACGAATTAGACAATGAGTTAGTTTTAACTGATCCAAATACCCCTCTTCACTGCTTGTTATTCAAATTTCGAGTCGGTAAGTGTAAGTAGGAAAATTTTGTATTCCTATTTTTACTTTAAATAAAGAAAATTTCATTTGTCAAAATGGAAAATAATTAAAGCAGGACTTAGCTGTCTTTTAAGGTTTGGGACCACTATTAAACTGTCTAGTAGTTAGGTCTGCAATGTTTCAAAATTTATTTATACAATTTCTTTTTGAAAAAATAAATAAATAAACCACCCTTAATATTAAGCTTCAATTAATTTTTTTTATTTAAAAAAAACAAGTGTTTAAATTAAATATCTTTTTTGAACAGGGCTGGTTGCGACAAAAAAAAGAACTGAAAAAGGACAATCGAGTCATTTCAAGTATTGGAAAAAAAAAAAGTAACGTAGATGTGAACGTAACGGTAGTCCGGAATTTATCACTTGTGGGACCCGGACGAAGGAGGGCTTTACCTGCCGTCGGTGTTGTCCTATCCAGCATGGGATACCTACTCTCTCTCTTTCTCTCTCTCTCTCTCTCATCCAAACATAAATTAAGGAAATTAATAAATATCTGTCCTTCCTCGTCCTCAATTTCTTTTTCGGATGATGTTTAGGGGGACAATTTTCCCGCCACAACGAGGCAATAATAGCCGTTGATTTAACAAAACCAGCACCAAAGCCGTTGGATATACCGCGAAACAAATCTAACCGTTAGATTGAATAGTGTGAACGAAGCATAATTTTTTTTTTCTTTTTTTAATATTTTAATAAATAAAAGTGTACATGTTCACATAGCATGTGTAATGATCATAAAGTTGAAAGGAGCAGTGGATTGTGGACCTTTTGGACACCTCGGCTTAAAAAGTAAAAACGGACGAGACAAAAGCTCTAATTTTTTTAAATTCCTTTTTTTTATTATTTCCAAAAAAAAATAATAATAACTGTATGGTGTCATGAGGCGTAGCACAACGCCCCATGCACGTGATTACCATTGTAAAGCCATGGACCTGCGTAGCATCTTAACCAAACCCCAAACCCAATTGAGAAATGAAGTGTTTGTTACATACATGTTTACAAATAAATTGGGGGGAGAGAAGAGAGTAATGCTAATAATGGAATGAAGGGATAAAAACACACTATGATTTTGTCATTATGTGGCGACTAGTGAAAGAGGAGAGGGTTCGGCGATGCTTAGGAGTTACGTTAGGAGAAGAGAGGAACAGAGAAGTTTCCAAAGCTTTGCAAAATATAGAATGTGGAAAACCACCAAAACAATTTTATTTTGACATCTGTGCCCTTTGTTTAAAGAAAAAATCTTTAATGTTTTTGTACGGTATATAGTGCTGGCTAGCTGCCAACCACTCTCTTATTTTTCATTATATTATATTATATATATACATTGAATTGAATTGAATGGAATGGTGGGAAGGATAAATATCACACCTACGATTATTTATTGAATTATTAAGTGTTAATTAACATGACGGCTCGGCTATGCTTAGTCAAATTTATACTGTCTAGTCTAGTGTCTACATAATAAAAGGAAAAGGAAGATATGTTGAAGGACAAGATCAATCAAAGTCGTTATTTTTAAAGAAAAATATATATTTGAAAACTCTTATCTTACTCAATTGTAGTCATATCATAGTATACTAATTATTAATTAGTAATTAATTACAATTATTAAGTTTGGCGCCAATGGCACAGTAAGATAGTATTGAGTAGTAATAATTATCATTGCATTTACTATACTATATGGATTTACCTTCATAAAAATATTTTAATGATTCTTAAACCCAATATGTTTAAACATTTGTATATGAGTGAGATGATAATAATTAAGTGGGGCCAGATTTTTACCAGGTCCCATCCCATTGCCCTTGGCAAGGGAATAGGGAATAGGGAATAGGGAATAGGAAGTGCATTTTAAAAGTTATTATTAGAGAGGACATTTGGGCTCCACCATTATAACAACTTTTCTTGCATTTTGGCTTCTTTTACTAAGCAACTTCAATTTTACTTTACTCTTAATAATGCTTTCTTTCTTATGATTGTTTTCAGATTATATGTGCTCCTTGGAAATGTTAATAAGTTAAAGCACAGTATTAAATTTTTAATTTTTCTTTTTTTTTTGGAGGGTGTGTAAGGAAAGAACTGATGGTGTTATTTTAATGGACTGACTAGTTTAATATTAAGAAAAGTAATATATAAAAAAGAGGGAGTAGTCATTGACTAGAGTTAAGTCTTTTTTTTTTTGGAGTTTCCATTCTATGTTAGATAACCTTAACAAATATGGTATGGTATGATCAACACTAGAGGTAACTACAAAGCCAACGAGCAATCAACATAAATATTTATTAAGTTAGGTAACCATATCGATGATTAATTGTTTTAAGTACAAGTCATATTAACTTATCTCTTTCAAAATCGAGACACGTGAATGATAACTCTTCTTCTTACTAAAGATGCTGATCAGCATAGGACAGGAAGGTAATAGTTTATTTTTTAAAAAATAAAATAAATTGGGGACTATCCGATGCATTCTACTATTTTGATTTTGCTCCCAATAGTTGAAAATAAAAGTATGGCCATATACGTTCCAATTGAGACAAAGTTATTTTAAAAGCGGCAAAAAAATTAAAACCTGGCAAATCTAGTTGATGTTTTTCGTTATTAGGCCTACAAAGGCAAACTGAATCGAATGTTACTAAGTAAGAACAAAAAGGGTGTGCACTTCTACACAGTTCATTAAAAAGAAATATATGATTATTCTAGCCCCAAAACAAAAGGGGACATATATTTACTAGATCAATATAAGATTGGTGATGAATTTTATAAGAGTAGACAAATATAAAATAAATATATATATATATTTTCTACATATTGTATATATATATATTAGTATTTCACACCACCGTACAACTCTCACATTTAACCTATCATCTACATTTATCTAACTTCATAAATATGTGAATGTTATTTGATAATTAACAAATAAGTATAAAAAATTTTAAAAAAAATAACAGAAAGTTCATTAAGATTTTCTCTATTAAAAATCATACTTTCAAGTAAGTAAATATGTTGAATTAAAAAAGAAGAAAGTAAATATGTTTATTTATTTATTTATTAAAAAAAACAAGTTTGGACACTTGAAGAACTTTTTCATTTTCAAAAATGTAAAGTAGTTAGTGACTTGTATTTATAATCACACGTAATAAAATCATACTTAGACGCTGAAATTAATTCAGTGATGAGAGGGTAACGGTTAAACTAGAAGTTTCAGATTCAAACCTTAGATTTTTAACAGACAAAAAAAAACTCTGGTTTATTATATGCACCAAGTGTGCTGCATGACTACATATTTTGACTTTTTTCTGTAATCTTCTTACATTTTAACCGAAGCCTTAATTATTTATTCAAATTGTAGGTTAGATGACCGTTACAAATATGAGCTTAATTTAGATATTTTATACTTTTAATAAATTTGAAATTGTGTTGAAGACTGAAGATGTTATAAATCATGAATTAGAAGGGTTTCTTTCACAACTAAAAATAAGGGATTTAGCGTTAGTGGAGAACCGAAGTTACTGTCATTGGCATTAGTTTCGAAACCGAAGATGCAGAAGGCGGCGTGATTTAGTCCATCTGAAGCGTCGTTCTATAACCGACGCTTAGAACCATTTTTTACCATCAATTGCGACTGTTTTGCACCATCGGGAAGATTGGCGTCGGTTTTGCACTAATGCCATACAATGTCAAAATTGTGTTATACAGTTGTTTCTGCCATTTTTCCCCTGCTCTTTTAATATTGTAACAGAAGCACATGTCAAAATAGTGGCAAACATACGTATTTATATATGGGGCACTCTTAATGGTTACTACCCATGGATGATTACTTTAATATTAACCATTGGATTAAGATTAATAATCCATATTTATAATTGTTAATTAATATTTCTAAAAATAAATTTTGACTTTTTCAAACTTTTGGAAAGAATAACTGATGGCATGACGGTAACATATCTATTAAATAAATAATAAAAAATCTTATTTAATATTCGTTATCCATTCCTTCTTCATTTCCAATTCATTCATTTTATCCATTCCATGAGAAAAAAATCAATTTGAAATTAATGTGACAATTATCTTTCCAACTGATAATCATTGCCTAATTAATCGAAAAAATTCAAAATTATTGATTTTATTTATTTTCATCATCATTATAATCATTCCTCAACGAAAAATTATTTAGTGATTTATAGTAATCATTGAGAAGTCTTCCATTTATTTATATATATATATATATATATATATATAACAAAAGAATATATTTATATGTAAAAAAAATATATGCCTAAGTTTGGGGTTGCAGCAGGCCAATGGGGCGGAGGTCGAAGGATTGGACGACTCGGGAGGACAAGGAGTCACTTGGGTTTGGGGTTACGCACGACATCGCCTGGGTTCGCCCTCGCGTATTCTATTAGAGGCTCAAGGGGGAATGAAAGGGAAGAGATGAAAATTTTCAATCTATTGAGTGTAGCTTTGGTGCACTACTGACGCTATCTCCCTTGCAACCGACATTATTTCATCATTAACGTCAGTTTTCAAACAATTTTGTGTTTGATACAATGAAATGTTGCGTTTCCTTTGAACCCAAGCATCATTTATCATCGGATGCTACTAAGCTTCCTTAACGGTGTTCGTGTTATAACTGATGTCGTTAGTTAATGGAAATGTCAGTGTGACACCGATGCTACTGGCCAATAAATATCAATTGCGTTGGTTCTTAATGTGAACCGACGCTAAGAAGCGACGTCGTAAGGGTGTTTTAGTGTAGTGTTTAATAGGCACTTTATATATAAAGATATAAAGCATATTTAGTCAATATTAAAATCTATTGTTCTCTCATTTTGATTGATATTTCATTATTAAATATTCTCATATTTAAATATAAAAATGTTTATTATTCAATAGAGAGTAGTCTAATTTATTTCTACTTATTTTTGTGGGTTTTTCCATATTTAATTACAAGTAAAAAAGACTTATAGTTAAAGGTTATGCTTATAATCACATTTTGACTAGAAAGTTATTTCTATAAAAAAATTTATTTGTTTTTCATGGATTAGTTTTTGTTTTAAATTTTAGTTATAATAAATGATAGGTAAAATTGTATTTTCAATGTTACTTTATAGTACTTGTTCTCTTTTACTCTTGTCCAATAATATATCCAGTTTGCATTAATAAACAAATTAGCACCGAATTTATAAAATATGGAGTAAATTTAATACCACGCATTTGGAAAATTTGGATTTATGATCGTGAATATTCATATATTATAGGAAAAACAACGAGCAGGAAGAAAAATTAAGAAGCATATAAAACATTTATTTTATTGTTTTTTTTTTAAAGAGGAAACAAAGTAACGGTTGTTATGCTTGTTGTGAGTGTGTTTTGTTTTTTTGCTTATTTGATTTGACATGAATTCACGTATAAACGCCGCGCATATTAAGGAATTAGGTGGACCATGATTGGCTGGTCATTATAGTCATACCACTACTCATTATTACTTTCTGTCCTTTAATCTCTTTACTTTTTTTTTAATAAAATATCAAAATTCCCTTGGATTGAAAAAGAAAAAAGAACAGTTGTGTATCCTGTTGGAAAGGGAAGAGTATTATTAGTAACTAGCAACCGTCAACATATCAAAAATCATATAAGTACGATTCAAATATAATTAAGCCAAAGTAAGTGTTAGGCCCAAAAATACCCAGCCTCCCCAGAATTCAATTAAACATAGTTATTGGGGCCCAAAGCATTCGACCCGGCTCAAATGGCTTCTTGATAAACATTCAATACAGGGTGTTTAAGTAAGCTAATTCATGTTGGTTCAGAAACCGAGCTTCGGGGACGAAAGGTAATGGATAACCCGCCAGCAGAAGCTGCAGAGAGTATTATTTATAATTAAATATATCTAATTTTTATGAGAAGAGGAGGAAGTAGCGGCGGGAAAGTTACATTTTAACCAATCACATACTCCTACTCTCTAGGAACCTCATCTCGAAATCTCTGTATATAGTTGATATTGTGAATAACAAAAGAATATGATTTTTCTTGCAACATTACTCTGCTTGAATAAACACTCGTCTAACTTAGCATCAAAGAGTTTTCTTGCAGGTAATCACCAGGTGCTTTGTTCACTTCGAAGATTCAAGATTCAAATCAAAAAAGAAAGCCAAAGTGATCGGAGAAGAAAGATCAATTTACCAGACTACCCCGACGAAATTTTTGACTTCAACAATTGGCACCGTCTATTGGAACTTCCAGGTTTCAAGAAACAGTCACCAATAGTTCCCTGCCAATAACCGTGTGACTTAAACAAGAAGTCATGGCTCCAAAAACCACCGCCTCGACATTGACTAACACAACAGATGTCAACGAACAACTGGAGTGAATGTGCAAACTGATGGAAGCATCACAACAGCATTCTAAAGAAGCAATCAAGGGTTTGAAGGAAACCTAAGGAAAGATGGAAGATGAAATGATGACACTTCGAAAAGAAAACGCTTAATTGAAAAACACAATTCCTCCTACAAAAGAACTAGTACCTATCCAAGTTCTGGAAAACGATGACACTGATCTTGATTTGAATACACTTCCCAACGGCCACACCGTCGATGAATGTGTACATGCAGGAGCTCAACCTGTTCACCATACTGAGACTCAAGCTGCTACAAACCATGATTACCGCCAACAAGGCTGTCAACGCCAAAATCAAGATCGAGAAGCTTCACGACGTCAAATGGGCTCGACTGAACGTGCCGAGAATGAAACCAGAGACGTTCTCAAAAACCAAGAACAATTTAAAGACTATGCCTCACAAGGAAATCATCTGCCTGAAGGTTGGAAAGAAGAGATGATGAAAGAAGTCTTGCAGAAGTTCTCTGAAGGAAGGTTCTCTGGAATTGAGGTAAGAAAACTAGCATATGCAGATAGAGTAGGGCTCTAACCTAACTGTTGTTATGTAACAGTTACAATTATTTGTATGAAAGATCAATTAGGGTTGTGTGCCCTATTTTATATATGTGTTTATTGCATTGACTGCATTATGTATGATTGTGATTGATCGGCATAGGCCGTATTCGGCAATGCATGCGGAAAGTAGGCCATGTTGGCGTGAGACCATTGTGGAGTGTTGTACACGCTCACTCGGTATCTGGTCGTATGCTTAAAGCCGGGAGAGGCACTCGCTCGGCATAGGCCTTGTAAACTGCTTGTATACTGAGATGGTTCATCTATTATCTGTAAAGCATGATGTTTATCGTTTATGTTTGATTGGTTATTTTATTATGCCATGATGAGTTTTCTTGCTGGGCCTTAGCTCACGAGTGCTCTATGATGCAGGTAAGGGCAAGGGAAAAGTCAACGAGTCATGAGTTGGAGGGCTTGGGAGCGACGCTTACATGTTCGGCCTGCTTGGCCCCACGGTTAAGTTATTTTAAGGGACTTTGGGTATAAGTCCAGTTTTGTTGCTTTGGTCAACTATTTTGTAAACTTTGTTTGTAATTAAGTTTTAATTAACTCTTTTCAAGATCCCTGGGTAAATATTTAAGTTTTCAATGAAATTTTTATATCTTTGACCAAAAAAATTTAATATCTAAATCTTTTATTAGCTTTAATTACTCTTTTGTGTCCAAATGACTCACTTAACGAGTTAAGCACTACTTTGAACGCACAGTATAATAGCTCTAGATTAGTAAGGTGTTACAACTTGGTATCAGAGCTTCTAAGACTTTATGATTCCTAAAGATCAACCGAACATGTACGCTCGCGGATAAAGACAAGCTCAACTAACAGTTTGGTAGCTAATAGGTTGAACGTGTGTTTAATTGCTTAATTTAAATTTATGCCTTATCTGCATGCTAGAATAGGAAGCTTGGAATATATTTATAGGGCCTGGCCCTTGAATGCCATGTGAATGTGAAAAGATATGCCTATTAGCATTACTACTGCATGTGAGTGTGATAAATATGTGTTTTAGCACTGTGGTTGCATGTGAATGGTTTGTTTATTTGATTTCGACTGTGGGACGGTTTCTGGATACTGTTATCTTGCCTGATATGACGAATCATTGATTGCAGACGCACTTAGAAGTTATGCATCCAAGGTGGTCA